>NC_057861.1:430123814-430403814 GCF_019393635.1 Dromiciops gliroides | reverse complement strand
GTAAAATTAGTGGAGATGTGCGCATGAAGGGAGGCGAGCAATTAGCAAGGAGCTGCCGGCCGCCCAGAGGGGGTCGAGGCCAACGCGCGGGGAGCGCGGGGGCAGGGCGGGCGTAGGGGTCCCTTTCTTCCCGCAGCCTCGCGCCCGCCGCCCACACAGCAGCCGCCAGGGCCGCCCCACTGCGGCCAGCAGGCCCGAGCTGCGCTCCCTGGCCGCGGCAAACCGCCTGCTCAAAGTTAAGAACAATGACTTTTTCCTAACAGGCGTTTTCAATATTCGCCCGTCGTCTTTTCCATATTACACACAGACTCCACGCGTACACACACATGCACACGCATACACACACAGCACCCCCACCCCCACCCCGCAACCCTCCTTCACCTAATTCCATTCAGTCTGGTAACAAGGAACAATCACAACCACTGAAAGACATTTATAAAGTAAATAAATAAATAGGCAGCTTCTATCTCAATAGGCCTGGAATACCTGGTGGCTGATTTTGGAGGAGGCTGAAGTCCCTAACTCCTCCCTGGGCATAGTCCTCTCTTCCCACCAACTCTCTTCTTGCCCCTCCCCAAACTCTCACCTGTCCCTAGTCCCCAGCAGAACCAGCTAGGTAGCAAAATTGTTCTCGCTGGCCGGAAGACTTCCTAGTGAATGCAATGTGAGGCGTGGAATTCCCGTTTCACCCTACATGATGCTGAAATGCACAGTAGACTTATATATTTACAACCGTATGTGTGCTCACACAAATGTGCCTTATGGAAGTGTGGGGGGGGGAGGTGGGGTGCATTTGTATGGATCTCTGTGGGATGTAATGTGAGTTATAGGCATCTTACAGATGCTAAAGCTATTTTGCGGTTACGTTGCTGCTCTGAGACCCTAAGACTTAGGTAGAACAGAAGGCCCTTCTCTGTAGGGGTCTTTCAAAGCTCCTTTGCCTCCCCCCCTTTTAATTCCAGGTGGTAAGGCTAACCCCTTACCCCTTCTCATTCCCCTTAACACACACACACACACACACACACACACACACACACACACACACCCCTTATTTATTTGTTTGTCTGTGGTTATTGCCCATGTTATTAATTGCACCCAGGCCTTCCTTGCTCTTTGAGAGAGCAGCGGTATAAATTGGCTCTAATAAATATTAGCCGCTAGATTAGACGAGGTGAAGCTGGCATCGCGCTCTATTTTCGACCTGTAGCCTCTGCAAAGCCGCCAGTTCTGCGCCAGATTAGCCCCATCCATCCAGTGTCAATGGTTGTCTTGTTGAGGAAATCAGTGAGTAAACACGGCTGACAGAGAGGGGGCTCAGCTGATTACTCATACAAATAGACTGCAAACTCCACCAGGAGAAGCTGTTTCCAGAGATGGGTTTCTCGCATTGACAAGGCTGCTTCTCCCAGGATCCTGTGTCCTGCTGTTCCCACTTTGTCCTCCATCAATCACACAATTGTGTCCGGGATGTTTTATAGAGTCACTTAATATCCCTGCCTTCATCTCTATTCACTTAGAGAATGATCTGCCATAAGGGCTAAAGGCTTTTTGCAGGATGGGACTGGCGACAAACCCCGGCCACAATAGCTCTGGTGGAAAACATGACACCGCCATCCTTTCTGATGCTAATACAACAGCCCTTGCATATTATAGCAAGGCAGGCTACTATTTAAATCTCATCCTACCATTATCCTTTTGTCCACAGTATTAAATTATCTCATGGGTTAGGATTCGGAGCTAATTTTGAAGAACCCAGAAGAAGACTCTGTGTGTGTGTGTGTGTGTATATTTAAATTATTTCCCCCAAATAGGAATGTGACTTTGGGGATTGGGAAGAGTCAAAGTGTAAACTCCTTTTCTGTTCCCCCTTCTTTTAGGTGAGGGGTTCAAGTGAGCCTTTGTGCAATTTGAGGATTCATTTACTTTCTTCATTCCCCTTTCCCCAAGTTATTGAGCCTTAAGTATTAAGGCAGTCTCAAAAAATAGACTATTTTTCAAACAGTGAATTGAGAATTAAGAGGCCAATCTGGTACAAAATTGCATTTTACAGACGAATTTTAAAGACAGAAGAAAGAGTTACAAGGTATCACTGTTTAAGTGGCTCATCTACAAATTAGATTGCTACACAATTAATCAGAAAGTTAATTAATGAGCAAGTTACTAATTAGGACATTTAAAACCAGTGTGTTTATAGTGCCTTGGCTTAAAAAAAAAAATCCATGTAGTTAATTGGCCCATAGACTGATTTCATAACTCATAACCAAGGTTAAAATACTACAGCTATATTATTTATTATGTATAAGTTGAAATTATGTCACCATTGCATTCAATACATTTTATTCAATAGAATTTTAATTATAATTGGAAAGATTAGCTTATGGCAAACTTAAAGAGATGAATATTTGAAAACTGCTTTAAACTGTCTAGATATGAATAAATTTGAACTTACACCTTGGTAGACTAGCTTAGAATGTTGTGAGCAGGAACTGTGTGTGTTTGGTGACACTGGTGTTCACAGATTTCTGTGTAAACATCTATTATTCAGAGCTTTGTTACTTTGTCCTGAGTATTTGCTTCAGGCGGAAAGTGAAGTGACAAAGCAAGGTCCAGAGGGCGATCTTTGTTTTCTCTTAAAAACAAAAATTTAATACAACCTTTGAAGTAAAAGAAAAAGAGATTAGAAATTAGAAATAATCTCAGACCATGGTTGGATTAGAATTGAACTAGTAAAACCAAAGTTGTTGGGTATTTTTAAGAAAAGAAAAGAAAAACATCCTTTCCCTTGTAAAATATTTTACCTTTTACATTAGGAAACTCAAAAGAGGTTGCAGCTCACACAGCTTAAAAAAAAAAAAACAAATCCTATTTCCTGGATTTTTTGATGAGGAGGTCCCTAAGGTATTGGGTCTTTAAGTAGTCCACGAGACAGTCCTCTCCATCACCCACAAGTTCTATACAATTTCCAAAAGAATAGTGCTAAAGGATTGGGAGTAAAAAATGTACACTTTGAAACTGCCCAAACTCCCAGGAAACAGAATGGATTCCACACCCAGGGCTCTAGGGCCTAAGGAAAGACACAAAATTAGTTGCCCCACTAGGGCAGCTGGAGAAAAAAAAATCCAGGTAACCCCCTGTCCTGTACCGTGCTTTAGGAGAGGTGGCAGAGAATTTCCCTTCCTGGAAAATAAGGGCATAGTGTCCAGAAATGGAAAAGGATAAGGAGGAGGTCAAGAGTTGTCAGAGACCTTCACTGCTTTCCTAAAGCCCAGGAAAAGAATAAGTAAGGACACCATGGTCCTTTCTTTAGAGTTGGATCTAAACTGGCTTAACTATATCAGCTTCAGGGCACTTCTTCTGGCACTGGCCTTGGAGCGAAAATAAAGGTCTTGCACAGAGGTCATGGCCCCTAGTAATAGAGGATGTTTCTCTGCTGCCCGCAGGTAGCAATAACACACACATACATACATACATACATACACTGATGCTTGTTCCCGACCATCTCCTCCACAGCCAGAATACATATAGGTAATTTTAATGAAAGAGGCTCCTGTACCACATTATTAGCAATAAATCTACACCATTCTTTGTTGGTTAAAATCATTATGATCATCATCGCTATCATTACTGAACTCATTATTCTTGTGTTACTATCAGAGTAGATTTATGATAATACCCACCATTATGCCTGAGTTAAAGAAGGTGTAAAGGTTTGATTAATAGCTGCTTTCATGTTTTAATACTCGACATTTTCTCACATTTTTTATAAATAACCGTGATAATTACAGGAAGTAATTACTGCTTTTGTTAGAAGCATTTTAATTAACCACATATGCATTATTCTAAAAAATAATAATAACAATCTGTCGGACAATTCGGGAGTCAAGCAATAAAGGAGATGAGGAAAACAAAGTTTGGACCATTCATAGACCTCTCCTTTGGGGACAAATTGAGAGAAAGACCACTAGCATTCCTATCCCTTCCACTTCTTTCAAAGGGCAACGGGAATAATTTTTTCATTTTAATGATCTGATTTTTTTTTTTTAAATTAAACCTTTCGATGGGTTTGCAAGGAGAGGCGGGATAGGAAGAAAGTGTTGGATTGCCCATCTCAAGATGCAGCTCCAGGATAGCTAACATGGACAAAGACAAAACAAAACAATCACTCAGTAGCCCGGGGAGATGTGTGCGTGTGTATTTCTTTAGTAAAGGAATTAAAATACCTGACTACTCCCCAGCCCTAAATATACTATGGTATCGACTTCAAAGGGTGGGCTTGCCTTTCCACCGGAACACATTCACGCTTTCACACACCCACGCGCCCAGATACAGAGGCGAAATAATTCGTCATCCCTCCGTGCTCTGAATTATCCAGTGAGCTCCCCTGCCCAAGAACACACAGACTATCTGTCCCTTAAAGGTTACACGCTGCTCTGCCTCGCTTTGTCTTCCTCGTGCCCTTTCCTGGCAAAAATGGAGACATCACATCCTTGCCCAGCCCCAGCTCAGTATTTATGAAGGTTTTCTGACAAATAGGCAGGCTGGCCACGCATGGGTGGCTGCCTTCATTCCGCACTTGGCTTGTTTACATAGGACCAGCACCATTTCCACGGATTAAACAAATCACAGCGAGAAGGAGACATTTATAATCCGCCAACGAGGCCACAAGGCAGTTTTTAAAAAATAAAATGTGTGCGCGCGCTCACACGCGCGTGATTGGGCAAAAGAAAAATAAATGCCTATGTCCAGGGGGGCTGACCTTCTGAGAAGGTAATTCAGAGCCTACGCGTGTTCCTATACATAGACATATATGTATGAATACCAGTGTGAACGTGTGACTGTGTTGTATGTATGGGGAGGGGGGAATCATAGAGATTCCCTGATATCACCCATGAAATTACCTTGGCTTGGACACTTTCACGACAACATACAAAAAGACCAGAGCGCGCGAGGAGCGCGCACCCACCACATACACAAGCACCCATACAGACACATCTTTTGGAGTGTGTGTGTGTGTGTGTGTGTGTGTGTGTGTGTGTGTATCTGTGTGTCTGTCTGTCTGTACATGGGGAAGGAGTCTCAGAGTAGGACTATTGGCAAGCCTTCTCTTGTTTGGGGAACACTTCGAGGTTCCCAGGGCTTCTGACTGTAGGTGTGAAAGAGTCTCGGTGTCCCCGCGCCTGGTGTGTGTCAGCGTGTCTCTAGACGCCGCGTGGGGCAGAGACGTGTGCGTACACCTAGGGCTCAGCGCCGGGGGCGGGCCGCCAGGCACGCGCCAGGTGCGGCTCTGTGTATGTTTGTGCCACAATTTTCTGAAATCAAATTCATTTCATATCGCTCCCCTCGTGCTTCACCCGGAAGTATTCATTTGACCATCCTCCTCATCCCATTTAAAATTAAATAAATAAAAACAAAAAGCAAAGAAGGAGGTCTGCCTGATTCAGATTTTTCCTCTTCTTATTTGCTATAGAAGTGCTGGAGACCCTGCCCGGGGTTTGGTTGGGCTGGTCCAGGATCATTCTTGGCCTCAATCTGGGGCTAGGGAGGTTGTGGGCAACTGCAAGGTTGGGTGAGTGGGTGGGGTCTGGTGTAGATAGTCCTCTTTTCCTCCTCAGGACCCCTACATCTGGGTCCTCAGGGTCTGTTCTTGCTTCTTCCTCCTCCATCTCTTCCTCCTCCATTTTCTTTTTCTCTTCCTCCTCCTCCTTTTCTTCTTTCTCCTCTCCTACTTTCTCATCTTTCTCCTCTCCCTCCTCCTCTTTTTCTTCTTCTTCATCCTCCTCCTCTTCCTCCTTTTCTTTTTCCTCCTCATCTCTCTCCCCCTCTCCCTAGTTCTTCTCCTCCTCTTCTTCCTCTGCTGCTGCCTGGGGAGGGGTTTCATGACACCAGCCACCCACCCCTGGGCAGCGGGAGGAGGAAATTCCCTACAAAATAGCAATGGTTCCGAGAAAAGGATCACAACAAAATATTGAATAAATTCCCTTTTAATTTATTTGATCATTCCACATTACGGGGCTATGAATTGCTCAAATTTGATAACAAGTACTCAATTCAACTCATTATGTAAGTTAAATTAGACTTCGATAAAATTTCAGTGGCGCGCAGTGGTTCCTCGAATGAAATGTAATTTGTGCAAGAATTTGTTGTATCTGTCACAAATATTTCCAATTAGCGACCGTAATTATTTGATAGTTTCTGCAATTATGGCTTAAACGGGTGAATTTGGGACTGTGGAGGACCCTAATTGGCCTAAATTTGATATTTTGCATATTTGCATAATGAGGAAATTGGTAGAAAATTGTGTTCATTCATTTGTGAAAAATCCTATGAATTTTATGAATTTGAAAGCTCTGTTTGTGCAGACTGTGACTTTGCCTGCTGATCCCTGAGGAGCTGACGCTGAATGCCTGAACGGGCAGCGTGCCAACTTCCCTCCACAAGGAGGAGAGGCTGGGGAGGGGAGGGAGGAAGAGCAGAGAAGGCGAGGAGGAAGAGGAGCAGGAGGAAGGAAGAAAGGAGGGAGGAGGGAAGATGGAGAGAGGAGCCTTTTCAGGCAACGCGGTAGGGCCACCGCGCATGCTCACGGGGTGCGGCTAACCGCTAGTCGGCAGGCTTCAAGCTAAGGGGATGTGAGGTGGCAACAAACCCCTCTGAGGTGGGGGCGTGAGGAAGAGAGAGAGAGAAAGGTGTAGTAGAGGCCCTATTACAAACGCCCGCCCTGTAGTGTAACCTGCCACACATGCCCGCACACACACAGTCTTTCTCTGTCTTTATCCCTTTCACAATGAGAAATGCACCCAATCCACCAGGTGGAAGGGGTAATTGTGGAGGGGTGAGGTCTTGAGATGATGATAACTGTGCACTTGTTTAAGTTAAATTGCCAAAGCTTCTCCTCTCAGTAAAAATGTTTGATCTATGGCGCTGTCAATTTAAAGTGTTTAAAGAGAAGCAAAAGCATAGATTTTAAGCTGCTTTGCCCAGCACCCATTCATCATGCATCAGGGATTTTAAAGTTTCATGGTTGCTGGGGTTTAACATCTCAACTCTCTGACACAGGAATCTGGATCAGGGAAATAGCTCTACAGTCAAAGGCTCATGACTAAACTAGAGGGATCAATGTCAAAAGGGAGGGGGAAATACCCATTTTCCCCTATCTAAAGAAGGGTTGTGTTTTAAGGTATTGGGGTGAGGAAGAAAAGGCAGAGACAGACTGAGTTGCATAATCATAAATAAAATCTTTCTCCTATTAGACTACTAGAAACCCATAACTGCTTGTTTCTAGAGGGGGGAGAAGGTAGCCCTGTTTTCAAAGAGAGACAGAAAACATTTGATCTTCTTTCTGGGAAATAACGGACATTCCCTTCCAAGAGTGTTTCATTGTAGGTATCCTGAATTTTCATCAAGTCCTATCTAAAAGTGTCATCCTCTATGTTTCAGCGATGTAACAGTTTGGATTCTGCCTTAATTTCTATACATCTTGAATGCACAGAGACTAACCAAAGCAGGCTTAAAATGGCAGAAAATGATATCTGGCTTCTCAGTTAAGTGCTCCACAAACTGCAATGCGCTGGAATGTAAGTTTTGCTGGCAAGGACTTTCCCATCTACATGAAAGTGGATAATGTGAGAATCTAACAGGCTATAAATGCTTAAGTGCTTTGTTTCACAGTGCATTTTCAGTAAAGGTCAAAATAAATTCATCTTCTTTTAATGCAGTATTTATGTTTGTGAAAGGTTCAGAATAAAATCTCCATTTAAAATACATATGAAGAATGGGCAGACAGATGGGAGCTGTGTATTTGGATTTTTTTTAATGGATTGAAAGGTACCATTTGGACTAGAAACTTGAATTGTGGTACTGGGTTTTTCAACAAATAGAAGAAAGCAGCATGATACTTCTTGTTTTATATAGCATAAAATAGTATTTACTGTTACTGAATATTAACTAAATGTATCCTTTTCAAGTTTAATTTAGACATTCTTGAAAACAACAGTGAAAGACAGGTGAAGAGTGGTCTGAGGTGGCATAACCCTTCTGCAAAATGGAGGAAGAATATTTATCTATCATTTACCTTGCGAGGATTAAATGAGAATGTAGATAGCACTGGAAAACTATGTTATTTTTATTGCTTATTATAATCAGTAATAATGAAAATGAAAACAAGAAAAAAGGGTGCCAAAGAAGGATCTAAGAGGAAGACTTGGAAATTACACCAGAATATTTCCAAGATCATAGTGTGAAAAGGTCTTGGCTACTTATAGTAATAGATAGAGTTCTGGACCTGCAGTCAGGAAAACCTGAGTTCAAATCCAGCCTCAGACACATACTAGCTGTGTGAACCTAGGCAAGTCACTTAACCTCTGTCTCTCTCAGTTTCCTCATTTGTAAAATAAGGATAATAATACCACCTACCCCTCAGTGTTGTTGTGAGGATAGAATTAGATAATCTATAAATTTAATCTTTGATAAATAAATCTAATCTTTGATTACAAAGACAATGTTTTCAAATCCAAATCACTATATATAAATGTTAGGTATTGTTATTACTTTTATCAATAGTGGTAAGTCTCAGAACTGTGAACTTTGAATACAAAAAATAATCCATAATTCCTTTTCTAATTTAGCAAACAAATTTTGTTAAATGTTGAGTATTTGATATTTTTCCAACAAAAAATCATATTCAAATGAAATGATAAGATTTGTCAGTGGTGAAGCAGAGAGAATATTAGACCTTTAGTGAATCCTGGCTCTGCTATTTTATTTATGACATTGGACAAGTCACCTGTTTATCTTTGTTTCCTTATCTGCAAATGGGGATTTTATCTCCATTTTCTCCTAAATTCCTGAAGAAGGTGAGAAGGGAATTCATTCTAAGGGGAAGGTGTTACCATGTTAAGTTTGGAAACAGCTAATCACTTCGTTTAGAAAGAATGTAGCAAGAAAGAGAAATGATAACAACTAAGCCTGAAAAGGTAGGTTGGAGACAAATAGTGAAAACCTTTAAATTCCTAATAGGCAATAGGGAGTGACTGAAGGTTTTTGAACATTTGTAAACTCTAAAATGCTATGTATGGATTATAGCATCATCCCCCCTGCAAACCCTCTTCAAAATAGCTATTTGCGTTAATTAGACTGTGTACTGATTTTTGCACAGAGAAACTGGTTTATGGAATTTATGGTTGAAAAAACTAAACCACTGTCAAAATTCCTACATATCAAAACTCAAGTCCCTTATTGCTAGTTTTGAAAGCTTCTTTCCATCCTCCCCTTCCTTTACTCCTGGGTATATTTTCCCTTAAATCTTGCCCTTCTTTTGTAGGCCCACTTATACACTTACAACTGGGTCTCTCAGCCTCTGGTTTCTCTAATCTATTCTGTACTCCTGCATTGATTTATTTTCCTAAAGCACTGCTTTCATATTTTCATCATCTTACCTCCCTGCTCAGGAACTTTCAATGGCTTCCCATTGACTATAGATAAAAGGTCAAATTCTTTAGCCTGGCATTTAAGATACTTACTTCCCAATCTGGGCTCAACCTGCTTCTGAATTTTCTTCTCTAGGAAGACTAGTTGATCACTGTCCAAAGAACAGGAGATTGTCGATTTAGAGTTGGAAGGGCCTGTCTTATAGATCATATCTTCCAACTCCAATTCACAGACAAGGAAACTGAGTTCCAGAAAAGTTAAATAATTTGCCTAAGGTCACACAGTGACAGAATTGGGATTTGAACTGAGTCCTCTGCCTCCAGAGCTGGCACCCTTTCAGATTCACCAAAAAATTGTGGAAAAAAAATTGTAAATGTGTCTACTTTCAGGGTAGCTAGGTAGCACAGTGGATAAAGCACAGACCCTGGATTCAGGAGGACCTGAGTTCAAATTTGGCCTCAGACACTTGACACTTACTAGCTGTGTGACCTTGGACAAATCACTTAACCCTCATTGGCCCGACAAAAAAAAATTAAATTAAAAAAAATGTGCTTACTTTCACACTTCTGATCATATCGCTATTCCCTTTCCCTTCCTAGACTGTCCTTTCCCCTACCACTCTCTTACTCTTCCTGTTCAAATTCTCTCCTTCCTTTCTTAACACTCAGAGAGCACTTACCATTTTTACCCACGCTTGGCATGTAACATTTCCTGTCTTGAATTACTGGTTATGATGTTATATATGCATTTCTTGTTCATACAGCTCTCTGAGGGCAGGAAGGATGTTATACTTCCTCATATCTTCCACAACATCCAGGACAGTGTCTACCAAAAATAAATGGCTGTTGATTAATTTATTAATTAATTGTAACTTTGCATCAGTCCAACTCACTTCTCTTTTCCACAGAGAATGACTAGAATGATAAGTAGTTCCTAGTCTCTGTCTGCCTTATTGTACCAGTGGTTTAATTGAAAAGGTCCAATTCTTGCAATCATTCTTTACTGCTGTGGTGTAGACAAAGCCTCACCTATGCCTATATATCCTATTTACAGAGCAACTAAGCCCCCTTGATATAAAACTCGTGTCCCCACTGACCAAGAAACCTTTTTTCCTACATATATAACAAGATAGAGAATTGGAAAACCACCAAGCTATCTAGTATATTTAGTCAGATAGGATGAAAGCAAATAACTCTTTTCTATAACATTAAACATAATTTCTCTATCTTCTTTCTTTCTTTTTTTTTCTGCCTCATCTGTAATATTTGAGGTCCATTCCTCTGTTTTTACCTCATTTGTATCCCTGTTCTTTCTTTCCACTAATTTCTATCTTTTCTTCTTAAAATGGAAATTCTTAGAAGCAAAAGTCCAGGGGGCAGCTTGGTGGTGCAGTGAATAAAGCATTGGCCCTGTATTCAGGAGGACCTGAGTTCAAATCTGGCCTCAAACACTTGACACTTACTAGCTGTGTGACCCTGGGCAAGTCACTTAACCCTCATTGCCCCACCAAAAAAAAAAAGAAGAAAAGAAAAGAAAAGATAAAAGAGAAGCAAAGTTCCATATATGTACTAAGTGGGGATTTATTGAATACTTGTGATTATTTGAAATACAGATGCACCTCACTTTAAACAATTGGACATATGAAAATCCAGTTTGATCCCCCCCATTATCAATGGTTATTTTCTTTTTAGAAGGATTTACTAACAATGCCCCCAATTCCTGACTCCTCTAGTTCACTGAAAAGATGAAGGACAACATATTCAGGATATACTTGATTTACAATTGATAATAAATCTGGTACTAATAGATTTTTTGCTTTTATCAATTGAATTTACTACTGCCATCCATTACTCATGAGGACTCTATAAGTAAAAGACTAGGAGTTTGACTTAACTCTTTACAACATGGATTCTATACATATGTGCCTTGTTCCATCTGTAGAGTTTATGCACACCTTCCCCAGAGACAATCTTTGTGGGTGGGTGGGTATACTACAAACCTGTTGGGGGAATGTTTTTTGTAACTACTATTCTTGCTATGTCATCTTAGTGAATATTTTTGCTAAAGAGACAATTAAGTTCTGCTGAATGTTAGGGGGAAGAAGACAAGTGGAACTCATAAACAACAGTATAGAAACCCAAACCCATAGGCTTACCCCCTAGATTTGTCAGAGTAGTAACCACTGCCCCTTGGGGACTTGGGCAGCCATTATGAATGGGAAAGAGTCCCAGAGGGGGTGTTATACAATTGTTATTAATATTACATATTTTACAAATGTAATATGCTGTATGTACCAAGTGTAAATATGAGTTACATTTTGAAGAACTCTCACTGTTTAATTTGATCATTGACAATGCTATACTAAAGATTAGTGAAAATCCAACAGTTAAACAGCTAAAAAAGTAAAAGTATCCAGAGACAACCAGAGTCCAGAATCTGGACCAGAATCAAAGAAGACAAGATTTCAAAGACTTTAAATGAACATTTTTGTTTTTTATTTCTGTTATTATATACACCATCTGTAATATGTATTTTCTGCAGAGGCACCCCCTCTGTAGACATTGTCAAAGCATGGGTCCATGAGGGACTGCCCCTCTAGAAAAAAAATCTCCCTTTCTCCCTTTCCTTTATTGTTATTAACATATGGTTTGTTATGATAGGGTATTATATTCTGGTTTTGTTTTTTTTTTACTGTTTCAACAAGGAAACATTCCATGTTTCTTGACAAAACAAAGGGGGGGAATGTGATAAAATAATGGAATTTGGCAGATGCCTAGGGGTCCCACCTGATTGATCTAGTATTGTTTGAGAAACCGACTAAGTACCTACTTGGGAATGATTAGATATAGGCCACACCTGGCCTGCCTTTAGTGATGTATACTACTGATGTCACTAGGGGGACCACTCTCAGCCTCCAACTTAAAGGACCTCCCTTTTGGGGGAGGGAGAGAAAAGGTAGAAATGAGAATGCTGAGGTTGAGAGCTCGCTTTCTTGATGGTGAGCTTCCAAGAGTGGACTGGAGAGGGGCTGCACAGCTGACTCCTATAGAAACTACAGACCCCAGGTGGTGAGTTAATATAAATGAGGTCAGCTCTTCAAATTAGCTGAGCTGGAAGCAAGTTTGGGGATTGAGTTAGTCTTTGCTAGAGCCAGGGAGCTTATCCATTTCTCTCTTTCCCTATTTCCCTGTCACTGGCTTTATTAATTTCACCTTTGTTATATATTTTATTCCCATTAATAAAACCTGATTTGTTTGTGGAAAAGGGGCAGTTAATCTCCTTTCTTATTGGTCTGGGAGAAATAATTAAAAAGGGCAGTTTGGAAGGGAGGAAACTTTGGACCTAGAGGTCCTTCATTATTTTCTGAACCCCAATATTATGGAAACCCACCCAATTAACTCTCCCCATATTAAATTTGGCCCTTACACAACTCAAGAAGATGAGATCAAGAGAAGCTATGACTTTCCTAAGGTCATACAGCTAATAAATGGTGGAATCATTAGAATGCTGATTGTCATGTTCATAGTGCCATATAGGACAATGTCCATGTTCCTGACTAGTCAAAGGGAAGTACATCAAACTAAAGGACCTGAAAAATAGAATATACACACCCTACTGAGAATAAAGTAAATATAATTTATTTCAATTCAATTATATATTTTTTTGCGGGGCAATGGGGGTTAAGTGACTTGCCCAGGGTCACACAGCTAGTAAGTGTCAAGTGTCTGAGACCGGATTTGAACTCAGGTACTCCTGAATCCAGGGCCGGTGCTTTATCCACTGCGCCACCTAGCTGCCCTCAATTATATTTTTAACAAAATTAATAAGTACCTAAAAGGTTCAAGGTACTCTCTAGGCAGTTTCAGTCTTAACACTCCTTGCCTTAACCAGGCTTATATTCTATTGGAGGGATGAGACCATCCATAAATAAGGGATAGGGACCAGACGTCATTCATATAGGGAACCATATGTAAGGAAACTCCTTACAATGCAAATCAGTATTTTCTCTAAGTCATAATCTTAGAGAGTCACCTAGAACACCAAAGGGTTAAGTGACTTGCCCAGAGTCACATAGCCCATATGTGTTATAGGTAGAATTGGAATTCAGGTCTTTCCAGCTTTAAGATTAGCTCTCTATCCACTACATGGGATGCCCCCATGCAAACAAATAAGCATTTTTAAGTGAAAGCAAACATTTGGGTTAAAGCTTGTCATGTTAGCTTACTAGCAAAGGCTAAATTCCACTTTTGTGCCTTTTACTATCACTATTTCTTTAATCTGAAATGAAATTTCATCTTCCTAGAACAAGATGATAAAGTCTATGAGTGTTTAACACCATGTTCAATAAATGCTCATTAACTGGCTTTTCTGTTAGCCTTCTGCTCTTTACTCTGGATGTTGGTTTTTCTCATCTATAAAAATGAGGTGGTTGGACTAGATCAGAGCTTCTTAACCTGGGGTCTGTGGATAATTTTGAGGGGGTCTGTGATGGGAAATAAAGTGAACTTAGATGGGGGAAAATACACCTCCATTTTCACTGACATTTAACTGAAACTTAGCATTTCCTTTAATTATTTAAAAACATTGTTTTGAGGAGTTCATAGGCTCCATCAGATTTCCAATGGGGTCGATGACACATAAAAAGTGAAGAACCCCTAGACTAGATAAGGTCTCTTCCAGCATGAAATCTATGGTTCTATGACCTTTGGTGTGTGTTACCTTAAGCTGCTTAAAGCAGCACTGGTTCTAGACTCTGACCCATTCTTTCTAGTACAATATATGGATCCCATGCGGAATTCTGAACTCCTGAGAAATACCTATATCAGGTATTTTTTTTTTAGTCTGATTCTTTCTAGGACAATGGAAGATAAAAACCACTTACAGAACTCCAGAAGGGAGAAACCTTCTTGTAGCATTCCTTCCTGACTCTGCTTGAATTAAGACCATCATTGCAAGCTGAGAATTAGTCTTCTTCAGCTAGTAACCTGTACAGTTGAAACTTCAGTCTTTTCTATGCTGTTTAGAAAATACATTGTCAAAAAAAAAAAAGAAAAAAGAAAACACATTGTCAGCTCCATCTTCTCCTCTGAATCCGACAACATGGCCTAGAGCTATTTCTTATCACTAGCTGGTTTGAATAATTTTTAAAATATCAACCATTAAAAAAAACACACCATTCTTTAAGGGACTGAAATCATGTAACAAAATTGTCTTAAAATACAAAAGAAGAGAATGGTGGCACATGCCTGGGATGCCTGCTACTGGGGAGTCTGAGGCACCATTATGGGTGGGTGGCTTGGTCTTAGGAGTTCTGAGCTGCAGTCAGGCTATAGTCAATTGGATTCCTACAGGTAACTCGCTAATATGGCAAGTTTCTGAAAGCTATATTACCAGACTGGATGGGATAGGGAGGTGTCGGAAGGAAGGAAGGAAGGAAGGAAGGAAGGAAGGAAGGAAGGAAGGAAGGAAGGAAGGAAGGAAGGAAGGAAGGAAGGAAGGAAGGAAGGAAGGAAGGAAGGAAGGAAGGAAGGAAGGAAAAATAAAGAAGATAAAAGACAAAAAGGAAAAGAAAATGTGTTCTATTAGGAGAGTTCTCAAAGACACAGAGGCACCCTAAAAACTGACGTGGAATGTACTGCTCTTTCTGATGTTGGCATAAGACTTTTTCTTCTGGCAGAGTCCTGTGAAATGTTGACTAATAGTATCATTGCCCATTCATTTCCTTTCCTTACTCATGCTTTCCCATTTTCCACTTTCCCTTCCAAGACTTTTCATTCTATTCTATTCTAGGTCTCTTCTCTCACCAGTCACTCACTCTTCCTACTTCTTTCCCCTTGAAATTTATAACATGATCTTTGTACTATTTATCACTCCACAGACTACCTTGGACAGATATACACTTGTGTTTGTTATAAAGAGTCAATATAGCCTCAAGGGAACACTGAAAGTGACTCAAATTCCAGCTTCAACATTTACTTGATGTGCTGTCCAGCAAATTCATAATCTCTTTGAGTTTCAGTTTGTTCATCTGTAAAATGGAGAAAATAATAAAGTTGCCCCAGGTTTGTTCTGAAGATCAAATGAGATGCTATACAAACATTTTGCAAGTCTTAAAGACTAATTTGTATGTTAGCTGCTGCTACTGCTACTACTAAGCTAAGCCTTAAAATGCCATAGGAATGTAAACTGTTATAATATTACCTACTTAACATCGTTTTTTAAACATAAGAAATGCAAATAGAATTTTTCTTTTTTCAAACTGGTGGCTGCTTATGTACTATGAGCTTAAGGCAATGCTTCTTGACTTAAACTGTAAGTTTCTTTTCTTGATTCACTTTTAAAAATTTAATTGTATTTATTTTTGCAGGGTAATTAGGGTTAAGTGACTTGCCCAGGCTCACACAGCTAGTAAGTGTCAAGTGTCTGAGTCCGGATCTGAACTCAAGTCTTCCTGAATTCAGGGCTGGTGCTTTATCCACTGTGCCACCTAGCTGCCCCATTTTTTTCTGTGAGGCAATTGGGGTTGAGTGACTTGCCTGGGGTCACACAGCTAGTGTGAAGTGTCTGAGGTAGGATTTGAACTCAGGTCCTCCTGACACCAGGGACAGTGCTCTATTCACTGCTATGCCTAGCTGCCCCTTCTTGATTCATTTTGAGAAACTTTTCTCCAGTGCTTACTACACTGTCATGTGCCCAGTGTATGCTCAATTAATATTAATTAGTCATAATAATGAAGAAACACTTCTATTCCTAGTACCTGCTGGACATTGACATATAAAATCTCTATAGAATGATTTTCTTAATGATTTTTTAAAAGTCTGATTTTAATTGGAAACTGATTCTGAATAGGCAGGTATCACAGGCTTACCTCAGAAAAGAATGGAGAAGTTCAGTGATAATCAAAAGTCCAACATTCCACTCCTACCTAAAAGTCTTTTGACATTTCTCACACTATTGTGAGTTTCAAGGCTAATTTACTATTTGGAAAACTACTGCAGACATCTAGTTTGTGATGAATTTCAAGGAGATAATGAAGTTTTGTGCTTCTAATCTTCAAAAGGTGGAGGAAACAATCAGGAGAATGGCTATTTGGGACCGGATTCTACTCAGTAAGGAAGAACTGGCTGGAAGAGAGCAAGAGATTATGGAGTTAGAAATTATGGAAATGAGGGGCAGCTAGGTGGTACAGTGGATAAAGCACCAGCCCTGAATTCAGGAAGACCTGAGTTCAAATCCGGCCTCAGACACTTGACACTTACTAGCTGTGTGACCCGGGGCAAGTCACTTAACCCCAATTGCCTCACAAAAAAAGAAAAATATATATACAGTGAATACACACACACACACACACACACACACACACACGGAGTGCCTACAACAATATCAATGGAAAGAACAACAGCTACAAAACAAATGACTGAAACTGAATGTGATAAAATTATAAAAAACATGGTTTATCTCAAAGAAGAGATATGAGAAGATACTGACCATCTTTTGCTGTCTTTTGTGTGATACCTCCTGCCCTGGATGGTGCAAGTGATAGAGTCCTACACTTGGAATCAGGACAATCTGAACTCAAAACCCAACTCATACTTACTAGCTATGTGTATCTGGCTAAGTCGCTTAACCTCTGTTTGCTTGTTTCCTCAGTTGTAAAATGGAGATAATAATAGCACCTACCTCATAGGGCTGTTCTGAGGATCAAATGAGATAAGATTTATAAAAGTGCTTTGCACAGTTCCTGGAACATAGTAGGTGTTTAATAAATGCTTGTTCCCTTCTCTTTCCCATTTGTCATTGTCTTCAGTGGCTTAAATAAGAGCGTGTGACTATGACTCTCAGTGATTGACCTTTCACTCAGAAATGTCACAGCTCCCTAAATTTCTCTTATCAACTCAACACACCTATTTTAATCATGCTTTAGTCTCCAAATGTTTATATGATTTCTCATTTTCTTAGTTTTACCCTGTTTAGTTATAAAACATGTATATGCCCATTTGGGGAGGCAGTATCCATCATTCCTCAGCCCTGAAGTTGGCAACAAAGTAGTACATCTGTTTGGTACCCTTGAAACTGTGTTTCTTCACACTTATATTTCTCTCATTTTTAATAAATAAAAACTTTTCTCTGCCTCTTCACAACATTCAATTATTCCCATATGAGTAAGGTATTGCTCCACAATGTTGACAAATGCTTAGTTCTCCCTCCTACCCTACAGATCATTTTCTCTCCCAAACTGTTCAAATCCTATCTGATAGCTGTTTCTTCATACACCCATTTCAAGTTATTTTTCTATTTATATCAGGTATCAAAAGGTTCAATTCTAAAAGTGGCAATATCCTGCATCCTTTGAAAGTTAATATAAATCTCTTCCTTTATGCGTGTGTGTGTGTGTGTGTGCGCGCGCGCGTGTGTGTGTGCATGTGTGTGTGCACACACACACATTTTCTGCTCTTTCCATCATTTATTGATCCTCATGGAAATGGTGTTAAAGAGACAGTGTACCTTACACTGAATTTTTCTTCGTCTTTAAAAAACAATCTGTTCTAAGGGATGGCTCCCTGAGAGGCAGTAGAGGAGAAATACAGAGGAAAGTATAGGTGATATTAAAAACAAAAGGTATAAATAAAAATTTCTTAAAATTTAAAAAGCATGGAAAGAAGATAGAAACAAGGGCAGGTAACTACAGATAAATATAAATGGTCTTATAAATTATCTATTTAATCAAAAAGAGTCAAGAATGTTAAAGTCCAAAATGAGATGAGTTCATGATTATTTCCAAGGACACAACAAAAAAGTTCATGATTATTTCCAAGGACAACCAAAAAGTTAGTGGGTTTTTTAAAAATTAAAGTGGGGGTGAGAAGATAAAAGAAGGAAGAGGATCCCTGCTCATGGTATGTCAGTGATAGCAGACAAGCAAGAAAATGAAGAAATAATCATTTTTTTCTACCAAGGAGGATGATCTTTAGATTTAGAAAATAGAGAATAAAATGTTCAACAGGAACTTGAAACCCATGGTAAATGAGGCGTATCTAGCAGCTTCAATGAGGTCAAACCAGTAGGCCTGGATGAAATACATGTTGTTCAATTGTTTTCAGTCCTGTCTGACTCTTCGTGACCCCATTTGGGGCTTTCTTGGCAAAAATACTGAAGTGGTTTGCCATTTATTTCTCCAGCTCATTTTACAAATGAGGAAACTGAGGCAAACAGAGTTAAGTGACTTGCCTAGGATCACACAGCTAGTAAGTGTCTGGGACTGCATTTGAACTCAGTTCTTCCTGACTCCAGACTTAGTGGGCTACCACTGTAACACCTAGCTGCCTGGAACTACAAGTTAGGGCATTGAAACAATGTGTAGACATGATTGCTGAGCTGCTGTTAATTATTATTTTAAATCTTGGAGATCTAGAGATAAGCCATAGAACTTATGATAGCAAAATGTCCCAATTTTCTTTTTTTCTCTTTACCTGCTTTTATTTTTTTCCAATTACATATAAAGGTAATTTTCAACATTCATTTTTGTAAAATTTTGAGTTCCAAATTTTTCTCCCTTCCTCCCTTCCCTCCCCCCTCCTCAAGATAGCAAGCAATCTGTTATACAAGTACAATCATGTTAAATATATTTCCATATTGGTCATGTTGTGAAAAAAGAATCAGAACAAAAGGGAAAAATCACAAGAAAGGAAAAAAAGAAACAAAAAAGTGAAAATAGTCTGCTCTGATTTGCATTCAGACTCCATTGTTCTTCTTCTGCATATGGGCAGCATTTTCCATCAAGAGTCTTTTGGAAGGGAATAGGATGGAGGGAAACAGTTAACAACAGTAACTGTGAAAAAGAAAAAAAGGAACAAAAATTGTACAAAAAATATTTATAGAAACTCTTTGTGGTGGTTAAGAATTGGAAATCAAAGGAATGCTCATCAAATGAGGAATGACTAAACAAGCTGTAGTATATGATTGTAATTGAATATTATTGTGCTGTAAGAAATGACAAGCAGGATGATTTCAAAGAAACCTGGTAAGACTTATATGAACTGATGTATAGTGAAATGAGCAGAATCAGGAGAACATTGTGCCCAGTGACAGCATTATTGTTCTATGAGCAATTTGTGAATGACAACTACTTTCAGCAATACAATGATCCAAGAAAATCCCAAAGGACTAATGATAAAGCATACTATCCACCTCCAGAGAAAGAAATTATATTGATTGAACACAGACTGAAGCATGCTATTTTGTGTTTTCTTTTTTTTTACTTGAGTCTTTTTATATAAAATAACTAATATGGTAATTTTTTACATAATTGCACATGTATAACCTATATTTGATTGCTTACCACCTCAGGGAGGGGGAAGGGTAGGGAGGGAGGGAATGAGAGATGGTTAGAATTTGGAACTCAAAACTTTAAATAAATAAATTTAATTTTTAAAAAAGTCTTTTGGAATTGTCTTGGATCATTGTATTGCTGAGAAGAGCTAAGTACATCATAGTTGATCATTGCACAATGTTGCTGTTATTATGTATAATGTTCTCTTGGTTTTGCTCACTTCATTCAGTATCAGTTCATGTCAGTCTCTCCAGGTTTTTCTAAAATTTGCCTGCTAATCATTTCTTATAGAACAGTAGTATTTTTTTACATTCATATACCACAGCTCATTCAGCCATTCACCAATTTATGGGTATCCCCTCAATTTCCAGTTCCTTGCTACCACAGAAAACTGCTGTAAACCTTTTTGTACATGTAGGTCCTTTCCCTTTTTATGATCTCTTTGGGCTATAGACCTAGTAGTGGCATTGCTAGGTCAAAGGGTATGAACAGTTTTATACTCCTTTGGGTTTGGTTACAAATTGCTCTCCCAAATAATTAGATCAGTTCACAACTCCACCAACAATGCATTAATGTTTCACTTTTCCCACATCTTCTTCAACATTTGTCATTTCCCTTTTCTGTCATATTAGCCAATCTGATCGTTGTGAAGTGGTACCTCAGAATAGTTTAATTTGCATTTCTCTAATCAATAGTGATCGAGAACATTTTTATATGATTATAGATGGCTTTGATTTCTTCATCGGAAGACTGCCTGTTCATATCCTTTGACCATTTATCAATTGGAGAATGGAATACACTTGTATAAATTTGACTCAGTTTTCTATATATTTGAGAAATGAGGCCTTTATCAGAAACATTGGTTGTAAAAATTGTTTCCTAGCTTTCTGCTTTCCTTCTAATCTTAGTTGCATTGGTTTGCAAAACTTTTTTAAATTAATGTAATCAAAATTGTCTATTTTGCATTTCATAATTTCTCCATTTCTTCTCTGGTCATAAATTCTTCCTTCTCCATAGATCTGAATGTCCCAGTTTTCTAAAAAGTAAGTGTCATATTTAAAAAAAAACATATCACTGAGCTGAACTTTCATTTCTGATGAGATTCAATAAAGCAATTAATAGAGAAATAGTTTGTGCATTTAGGGCAGCATTGATCACTTAGAGCCAAATAGGGTCCAATAAAAACAAATCACGCAAACATTGCATGCTCCATATGGAATGACGAATATGAAGATCTCAAAGAAATATAGGATAGCAAAGTATTGTAGAATAAAGAAGCAAAACCCTTAGAACAATATCAACATAGAGAAGTTACAAAACTCAAAAGTAATATATGGTTTAAGTTAAAGGACTTATTCTTTCTTTACTTAAACAGTAACTAGTCTAAATAAATAATCTGAACTTTATAAAACATTATCTAGAGTTTTGTCAAGTATTTATTATGTAAAAACAAAGTGTATGAATAATTTTTTTTTAATTTTTTTTTTTTGGCTGGGCAATGGGGGTTAAGTGACTTGCCCAGGGTCACACAGCTAGTAAGTAAAGTGTCTGAGGTCGGATTTGAACTCAGGTACTCCTGAATCCAAGGCCAGTTCTTTATCCACTGCGCCACCTAGCCGCCCCATGAATAATTTTTTTTAAATTTAAAGAACAAATCATGCCAGACAACCTGGAGAATGTTTTACATACTATGAATTGTTGGTGCCTTAACAAAACAACCTTTATAATCTACTCTCATCTTCTCTCACTCCCAATTGCACTGTTCCCATCCATCCTCCCCCTACACTTTCCCTAGAGAACCTAATCAAATGTCCCATTGAGGAACGGTAGAACAAACTGTAATATATGAATGTAATGCAATATAAGAAATGATGAACACTATAGATTAGAGAAACAGGAAGACTTGAATGAGCTGATGCAGAATAAAATAAGTTGAACCCAAAGAACAGTTTATTCTATGCCAACAACAATCATGTGAAGGAAACAAATTCTAAAGACTTTAGAATTCTGATCAAAGCCAAAAATAGGAACTTTGGAAACTGATAATAAAAATGAGAATGAACTAGAGATACAACACAGGATATATATTCTCAGATATGGCCAATGTGTTAATTTTCTTGCTAGACTATATGCATTTGTTACAAAGGAGGACTTCTACTGGGATGGGGGAAAGTATTGGGGAGAAGGTTGGGATATTGGTTAGTAGGCAGTGATAAATATACAAAAATATTATTTATAAGACTTCTTAATTCAGAGAAGAAAACAAGTGTGAAGAGACTATAGAGTGGTTATGCAATTATCTTGTAAAATTTAACATTTCATTTCAGTTGTGTCTGACTCTTCACAATGCCATTTGGGGTTTTCTTGGCAAAGATACTGGAATGGTTCACCATTTCTTTCTCCAGCTTATTTTACAGATGAGGAAACTGAGGTAAACAGGATTAAGTGACTTGCCCAGGGTCACACAGCTAAAACATGTCTGAAGTTGGATTTGAACTCAGGTCAAACTCAGATCTTTCTGACTCCAGGCCCTGCACTCTATATACTGTACCACCTTTAAATTTTAACATACATTTCTTTTTAAATGTATGTAACAGAAGTCTATTGTTTTCTATGCAATTCTCTCTCTCTCTCTCTCTCTCTCTCTCTCTCTCTGGTTTGGACATTAAGGTGTATGTTGGGATTATGATAGAAAATACAACGTAAGCAATTTTAGATTGTCTATTACCAATATTTACAATTCCTCTCCACTGAACCTCTCCCTTAAATCAAGGGTCTGCACTCTGCACCACTGAAACACAAGTGCTCTCTGAAAGGTCACCGCTGACCTAATATCTGAATCAATGGGCTTTTTTTGGTCTGTCAGTCTGACTTTGGTCTCTATTTTGACACTGTTAAAAGTATCTCTTTCAACTTTTGGGGGGAGGAGAAGACTTATGGAAAGGAGTTAGGAAAAGTAGTGATAACACTACACACAAAATGGAGAAAAGAGTAAATGAAACATTTAAAAATATACAAGCAGGGGCAGCTAAGTGGTGCAGTGGATAAAGCACTGGCCTTGGATTCAGGAGGACCTGAGTTCAAATCTGGCCTCAGACATTTGACACTTACTAGCTGTGTGACTCTGGGCAAGTCACATAACCCTCATTGCCCCACAAAAAAAATAAATAAATAAATAAAAAGATTAAAAATATACAAGCAAGCAACAGAATGAAATTCAGAAGGGGACACAGACAAGTAGGCCAGTGTTGGTACTTGTGATGAGAACATATATATGCTTAGTTATGTAATATTAATTTAAACTTATTTTAAATTAAAATTTTATTTTGATTAAATATTAATATTAATTTAATGTGTAATATTAAATGCAATATATACTTAGGGAAATAAGATGTATATAAGATTCAGTCTCATCTACAACCCTTTTTTTCTATTCATTTTTTATATATGGACATGTCAAGCATATAATTTTTATTTATGTTTGTTTTTTCAAGCTTATAATTTAAAAAAAAATTTTAAAAACTCAAAAATAAAAATGTGTCCCTCTTTTGGGATAACCACTCCTGCCTCTGCTATAGAAATACCATGTCCAAACGATTCTCATCTCCCCTCTCTACCTGCTCCTTCTCTGTCTCCTTTACTGTTCCACATCTTCTTCCCAATCCTTCAGGATCTGGCTTTGGTCTTTTCTTCTCTCTCCCTTAATAATCTCACTTACCCCTGTAGCTCCAGTTGCCATCTCTACATAGATGATTCCCCATGTCTCTATCACTGGATTAAGGTCAACCTGTTAAATGCAGGTTTTATAGACTGTGGCCCAAGGACATTGCAAAATGGAATCTTGGGTCTTTTTCTAATCTCAACATTGAACTTTATGCCAAATGCTGCCAACAGTAAAATTTTTCTATCTTCCATGATCCATTAAGAGCAACAACAAAAATGTTAGATTGAGACAAACATCAGAACATGAAGCTGTTATGACACTGATGAATGAATATTTTATATTTCACCTCAGCTCTGTACTGTCCAAACAATTCCCTCCAGTTCCATTTCTTCTGGTAAACCAGGACAGGGTTTGAGGAGGAGATGGGCAAATGGGTGCCTTCCAGTAGTCATCTTCTCCAAGAAGTGCTAGAGTATTTACCATGAATTCCCCCCAAAGCACAGTCAGTACTTACTGAGAACCCAGGATCTCTTGCTTGAATTTACAATGTCATCTCCAACCCTCTCCATCTTGAGATCAATGTCTGGTCACCTAAGGTAGATGAGGCATCCAGGGGCTAAGGTTCAAACTCACCTGCTCCAGCTGTCAGATGGGAGCAGTAAACAAACAATTGGGGTGGAGAATGGCCACCACTCTCTTACCCATTATAGGAAGTCCCAGAACTACTTGAGGCCACCAGGAAGGTTGAAGAAATAGAGTGATAAAGGCAAAATTATTCCCTTTAAAAAATTCCATTGAGTCAAATCATGGAGTCTTCCATAAGTAAGGGTAGTAGCTCATCATCCCTAAAGTGCTCAAGTCCTTTAGTGCTTTTACCTACAACTGACCAGCAGCAGCCAGGGACTTTATGCTCCCCCCAAACACCCAAACACTGAGCTAGCAGGCATGGTTGGCTAGAAGTAGGCAGGGAAGTTGTGAGCATGCCCTGTTACACTAGCATTATCTCCTTTGGTCCTCATAACAACCCCATGGGGGAAGGATAACAGGTATCGTTATTATGACTTTACAAGTGAGGAAATGGAGGCTCAAAATGGTTAAGTGACTTTCCCCAGGTTGTAAGTTCCAGGAGTAGAATTTTAACTCATGCTTTCCTGACTCCAAGTCCTTCACTCTATCCAATGTACAGCTCTGCTATTCTATCTTGGGCTCCATTAATAAAAGTATTACATCTATAATAAGTGAGGTTCACTCTGTTCCCTCTGAGCCAGATGGTAGTTGGGGGGTATATTGTGTTTTCTGAACTTTAAGAAGAACATTGACAAACTTAAGAGTGTCTAGAGAAGGGTAATTGAAATGATAAGAGGAGTCACAATCATGCCATGCCCGAATTAATTAAGAAATGGGGGACATTAAGTCTGAAAAAGAAAAAAAAACTTGGAAGGGGTCATGATAGTAGTCTATGGAAGAGGGATTAGTCACTCAGTCAGTAAGCATTTATTAAGCACTGACTATATACCATGCACTATGCTAAGCATCAGAAATATAAAGAAAAGCAAAAGACAGTCCCTACTCTAAAATGGTTGTGTTCAGTCATGTCTGTCTCTTCATGTTCCATGGACCCTAGCACACCAGGCCCTTTTATCCTCCACTATCTCCTGAAGTCTCTCTAAGCTTATGTCTGTTGCTTCTGTGACACTATCCATCTCATTCTCTGCTGTCCCCTTTTCCTTTTGCCTTCAATCTTTCCCAATATCAAGGTCTTTTCCAATGACTCCCTTCTTCTCATTATATGACCAGAGTATTTAAGCTTCAGTTTCAGTATCTGACCTTCTAGTGAATAGTCTGAGTTAATGTATTTAAGTATTGACTGATTTTATCTCCTTGTTGTCCAAGGGACTCTCAAAAGTCTTTTCCACCACCACAATTTGAAAGCATTCATTCTGTGGTGCTCAGCTTTCCTTATAGTCCAACTCTCACATCCATACATTGCTCCTAGAAAAACCATAACTTTGACTATATGTACCTTTCTTGGCAAGGTGACGTCTCTGCTTTTTAGTGTGCTGTACAGATTTGCCATGGGCAGCTAGGTGGTACAGTTGATAGAATTCCAGGCCTGGAGTCAAAAGACTCCTTTATTAGTTCAAATTTAGCCTCACACACTCATTGAGTATGTGACCTTGGGCAAGTCACTTAACCCTGTTTGCCTCAGTTCCTCATCTGGAAAATGAGCTGGGGAAGAAAATGGCAAAGTATTCCAGTATCTTTGCCAAAAAACCTCAAATGGGCTAATGAAGAGTCAGAGTTGACTGAAAAACAACAGATTTGCCATAGCTTTCCTTCCAAGGAAGAAATCTTTTAATTTCATCACTGCAGTCACCATCTGTAGTGGTCTTTGGGCCCAAGAATATAAAACACACTATTACTTCCATTTTTCTACCTATATTTGCCAGGAAGTGATGAAACTAGTTGCCAAGATCTTACTTTTTTGTGTGTTAATCTTCAAGCTAGTTTTGACACTCTCTTCTTTCACCCTCATCAAGAAACTTCTTAATTATTCTTCACTTTCTGCCATTAAAGTGGTATTGTCTGTCTGCACAAGTGAGAATATTGGCATATCACCTGACAATCTTAATTCCTGCTTTTGTTTTATCCAGCCTGGTATCTTGCATGTTGTACTCTGCATATAAGTTAAATGGATAAGGCGACAATATACAACTTTGTCATATGCCTTTTCCAAACTTAAACCAATCAGTTGTTCCATTTTCAGTTCTAACTTTTGCTTCTTGGTCCCCATACAGGTTCCTGGGGAGATGAGTAAGACTATCTGGTACTCCCAATTCTGGAGTCAAAAGAGCGGGCTTCCAATTCTACCTCTGATAATACCTATATATTTTTAACAAGCCAGTTAACATTTCTTGGCCTCAGTTTCCTCAACTGTAAAATGAGGAGATTGGGCTACTTGGCCTCTGAAGTCCCTTCTAGCTCTAAATCTATGATTCTATAAGGAAAAATCTGCCTAATAAATAGAGCAGCCTAAAAGTAGAATGAGCTGCCTCAAGAGATAGTGAGTTCCGCATACTAGAAGTTTTCAAATAGAGTTTGAATGTTATTCAAATGATTTAATGGAAGGGAATCCTCTTCAAATATGGATTAGACTGTATCAGTGGTGTCCAAAGTGGAGTGTATGTATTCTTTGAGAGTGCAGAATGATCCATGGGGGCATGGAAAGAAAATATTAGAATTATTATTTTTTATCTAAAAAAGAAAGAAATTAAGTTTTACTAATCTTCAATATTTGGATTAACATTGGCCCCATCACTTGGCCCATAAGTTAGATGGTCCCATGTCAATAGGGTACATGAGATATGTTTCATAATGTGCAGGTGTTGATAGCATTGCCCTCACTCTCATTCTCTTTCAGGATTGTAGTTTATATATGTCTAGATAAGTGGATTTCTAGTTCATAGTTATAGTTTTGACTACACCTTCACAAAATGGATGTGGCTTAAAAACGTTCCTTCAAAGGAATTCTGGATCAAAGAAAATACTAATCAGGGGCACACAAGTGAACAACGAGATAATGGCAGAGCTGAAATTTCTAGACTCCTAGTAAAAGCTTTCCATCAACTATATCACCACAAGGAAAAAAACAATAATGATCTAATCATGGCTGTCCAAGTTGGCCCTCAAAGTTTGAAATTATCAGGTGTTAACTTGTTAACAATATTGGATGTATATTTTGCCTTGAGATGTTAGCTAATGATAGTATGAAACCGTCATTACTAGCAAGACATTTTAAAATTTTTTTAATCATAAAAGTATTTTATTATTTTCCAGTTATATGTAAAAAGTTTTCAACATTTGTTTTCATAAGATTTCTAGTTCCAAATTTTCTCCCTCCCTCCCTTTTCTTCCCCCTCCCCAGAATAGAAAGCAAACTGAAATAGGTTATATATGTACAATCACATTAAACATATTTCTGCATTAGTTATGTTGTTAAAGAAGAATCAGAACAAAAGAGAAAAACCTCAAAAAAGAAAAAATAAACAAAAAAGTAGAAACAGTATGGTTCAATCTGCATTCAGAATCCACAGTTCTTTTTTCTGATGTAGAGAACATTTTCCATCATGAGTTCTTTGGAAATATCTTGGATCGTTAGCAAGACATTTAAAAACTAAGATTTTGTTGCCAAAATAATGTGTTCCACTTTAAAAAAAAACAACCTCATATTTGTTCATTTAAAGATATGGAAACAATTTTCTGACCTGTTTAAAAATCTTCCAAATGTTTTTTTCAGTGAATTTAAAAACCATTTGTTAAAAATACAAAAAGGTAACATTTTTCAATTAGTTTGCAAGAACAAATGATTTGCATCAGAAAACATAGAAATCTGTTAGCCAATTATTAAGAAAAATCTTTGCATGGATGTCATTGAGCATGAGTATCATGTTTGACTAAGCATAGTCAGTCAGTCATTCACTTGCTCCACTTGAATTGTGAAATAGGACTTTCTTATTTTGATATGAGTCTAGAGAGTTTAACATTCTAGCAAAAGTCAGACTAGCTTATTCCTAGCCTAAAGAAATTATGGGGAAATGTGTTCCCACAGGAAAGTAGTATGTCTCTAGGCAGAACAATGAAATGTACCTGTTCCACATTTTCCTAGAATGCTCCAATCACAACTTGGTTACTGTGCCCCAATAACTACACCTTTATGTCTTCTTTGAACCTTTTTGTCCCAGTCATACTATTTCCTTTTTGTCTTTGAACTTCAACAGTATCAAATGATCTTTTGTCTCCTCAATCCAATTATAAGACCACAAATTGGTCACTTGGACTCTGGTTGAAGAACATGACTGTGAGACTTTCTTGTGTGTCCTCGATCCAGTTCTCCCCTTGTGGCCACAAGTAATAAGAATTGACACAGACAAGGCAGGGGGAAAATGTAAAATACTGAATCAATTTTCAAATAAGCTCTGTGTGTCTCTGTGAGGTATATATGTGTATACCCACACACATATGTATACACAAATGTATGTATACAGAGGATAGGCATTAAAACCAAGTATCTAAATAAAGTAGACTTAGAACTAGAACTTTGAATTGTTGAATCACTGTCTTAAACCAAGCTTTTAAAAAAGAATATTCTATAATCACAATAAATAATTTTATAACATTTTAAATCTTCATTTTATCCTTTTAAATCTCTCCTTTTTGCATGTTTTCTAATAGACATATGTTAATACATGGTACATGGATTTGGGGGGAGGAGATGACTGGACCTGGGATTTCACTGGTGTAGGATTCTATTGGTGAAGAACTACCTCCACCAATACAGATTGGTAACATCTGTCCAACTTCTAGTCTTAGAGAGTTGCTTGGAGGACTAAGAGGCTTGCACACAGCTAGGATTGTCACAAGCAGGACCTGAAATGTTGAATAGGATCCAGATCCAGTTCTCTATAAATCTGTTGTGGCTCCTTTTAGTACATATATCTAATTTATAAACATATATCTATATGCACATATGTGTGTATGTATATGTATATATTATGTATATATTATATAGAGAGAGTACTCAAAAATTTTTACTGATGGGGCACATAATCAATAAATATATCAATAGGCATTTTATTAAAATGTACAAGCATTGTACTAGGCATGGGAGATACAAATATAAAGAATGAAATAATTCCTACTTAAAAGGATTACGTTTTAAAAATTGGAAATTGAGGGGATGCCCATCGGTTAGGGAATGGCTGAACAAATTGTGGTATGTGAATGTAATGGAATACAGTGGTATTCTATAAGAAATGATGAGCAGGTAGATTTCAGAAAAGCCTGGACTTATATGAACTGACGCTGAGTGAAGTGAGCAGGACCAGGATAATAGTGTACATAGTAACAGCAACAATGTATGATGATCAACTATGATTGACTTCGCTCTTCTTGGCAATACAGCAATCCAAAACAATTACAAAAAACCCATGATGGAAAATACTCTCCACATCCAGAGAAAGAACAGATGGAGTTTGAATGCAGATCAAAGCATACTACTTTCACTTTTCTTTTTTTTTTTAATGTTTTTTTCCTTTGGTCTGTTTCTTCTTTCACAACACCACTAATATAAAAGTATGTTTTACTTTATTTCACATCTATAACCTATATAAAATTGCTTACTGTCTCAGGGAGGGGAGGATTGAGGGAGAAAAATTTGGAACTCAAAAAAAATTTTTAATGAATGTTAAAAACTGCCTTATATGTAATTGGAAAAAATAAAATACTATTAAAAATAAAAGAATTGTGTTCTAATAGGGCAGAGAAATCAAAAGAGTTTGGAGACTACTATACCAGACAGGACAGAGAGTGTATGATTCTACAGTCTTAAATAGATTTTTCTTTTGTGTAATGTTCTTTAGAATGTTTCAAGCTAAGTGGTTCTGGAACATTTTGTGGCCTAAGCATAAAGCATCTAAATTCAATACTGCAGTATTGGTTCTCTCTAATTAATAAAATCTAATGAGTAAAAGAAGGAAGATTAGTTAAGAGATTGGCAAATTCTCAGCTTCACTTACCTACTTCTTCCAAAACCCTCATTGATTGCTAATAATTGATCTTGGCCTATACTCCAGTAATGATAGAATACAAAGTAAATGATTGCTTAGATAGTAGGGGTGCAATGGCATGAGATAGAGCAGCGATTCTCAAGGGTCTCAGCACCCTTTTATATCCTTGAAGATTTTTTAGGACTACCCCCAAAGAGTTTTTTGTTTATGGGCCATATTTATTAAAATGTCTAAGAATTATTATGAAAATAAATTTGACCTAAAGGATACCCTGAAAGGGTCTCCGGAAACCCCAGGTGTCCCCAGACCACACTTTGAGAACTGCTAAAGGTAAAGAAATAAATGGTGTATTGCTGAGGCTAGGGAACCCTGTTTACAATGAACAAAAACAATCTGAATAATTTCTCAAACAGGCTCTTTTCCTGTGCAATCTTGGGCAAATCACATCACCCTCTGGGTTCTAGTTTCTTTATCTGTAAAGTGAAAGTGAAGGGGTTGAATTAACAGGAGTTTTTAACCTTTTTTAAGTCATAGACCCCTTGGGAAGTATAGTGAAGCCCATGGATCCCTTCTCAGAATAAAGTTAAAAGTGCACAAAATAAAATACAGGGGCAGCTAGGTGGTGCAGTGGATAAAGCACCGGCCCTGGATTCAGGAGGACCTGAGTTCAAATTTGGCCTAAGACACTTGACACTTACTAGCTGTGTGACCCTGGGGAAGCCACTTAACCCTCATTTTCCTTCAAAAAAAAATTGACAAAATAAAATACAGAAGATTACAGAAGAAAGCAATCATACTGAAATAATATTACCAAATTCTTTTTTATGAAAAGGTTCCTCACCCCAGGTTCTGAACTCTTGCCTTAGACCATCTCCAAGGTCCCTTCCAAGGCATTTAATATTCCATGATTCCATGATTTCAGTTCATAATGATCACAGCTCATTTTGCCCAACTCCTTCTTTTCCTCTAATTTTAAGACCTCAAATGAAATTTAAAATGCATTTCATTAATTTACACATTACTCATTAAAATATTCTTGTTAAAAAAATGTCTTTCAATCTCCAAGTCCTACCAGGCTCTTCTAGCCTATGAGCCTCTGTTCTTATGCAAAGCCTCACACAGGTAGATAGGGACTGAAAAGGAGGGAAGATTTCAATGAATGGATAGAGTGAAGTGAACAGAACTAAAAGAACAATTTGTACAATGACTACAACATTGTAGAGGAAAACAACTTTGGAACGCTGATCAATTTGATGCTAAACCCTTATTTCCAGAGGACTGAAGATAAGACATGCTACCCACCTTCTCCCAGAGTAGTGACTGACTTAAAATGCAGAATGAGACATTGTTTTTGTACACGATCAATGTGCTTATTTGTTATGTGGGTTTTAATTGTTTTTATTTTGTAATTGTTCAGCTGAGAGGAACAATGGGAGGAAGAGATTAAAAATGCTTGTCAATTAAAAAAAAAATTGTTCCAACTTCTCTTCCTCCTCTATTCCCACCTCCACCCACTAGAACTCAAGCATTTCAAAATAAGTTATACATGAGTAGTCATGGAAAACATTCCCACATTAGCTAGGTTGTGAGGAAAAAAACAGTCAAAAAACTCCCAAAACTTCAGACTGAGGAATTGTCAATTTTTTTTTAAATTGATGTTAAAATTTGTTTTTACATATATTTTGGAAAATAAAATTCTATTCTAAAATTAAAAAAATAAATAAATAAATAGAAAAACTTCAGATAGCAAAAAAAATGCTTGTCAAAATAAATATTTAACTGAAAAAATGGGGGACAGGAAGTGGGGAGGAAAAAAGGAGTAAGTAACCTAGAAGTAGTAGTGATATCCTTGCCTTCTGTAGTCTGTCTTCCTGTGTATACCAGTAACTATCACAGATTCTTCACAGAGTAAGCATCTAATATAAGATTCTTAATTACATTTATTGAATTAATATGGAAACAGGATGGGGGGGTGATTATGCACATGCACATATATATATATATATGTTCACTTACAGACATATACACAAAGATGTATATGTCTGTATATATACACACACACATATATATATATACATATGTGTGTATATATTTATGAATGAAGCTATAATTTTATTGGGAAGGGGGCTCCCAGTGAATAATTTCCTCTATCAATGTAATTGGCAATCATCCTACCATTTATAGCTTAGTTTCCTGAGGCATTGAGTGGTTCTTACACCTGCCCAGACACCACAAAACCTTATGTGGCAGATGAAGGACCTGAACTCAGGTTGACTCAATTCTGCCTCCATCTATCTCCCCATCAGCTCTCTTTTTTTTGTGGGCAATGAGTGTTAAGTGATTTTCCCAGGATCACATAGCTGTCAAGTGTTAAGTGTCTGAGGTTGGATTCGAACTCAGGTCCTCCTGAATCCAGGGCCAGTGCTTTATCCATTGCACCACCTAGCTGCCCCCTCCCCATCAGCTCTTAAGATCTAATGGTCCAGGCCAACAAAAGCCATTCCAGAAAGGAGAACATACATGTATGAACTCAGAGGGGAGATAGAGAAATTTGAGGTGATAAATAGGGCAGAGAATAATTTCAAGTTGAGGCGATCTAGGACTGAGCATGAGCTTGGTAATTGAGCTTAGTGGTATTGGCAATAGGAACCCCATAAGAGTGCACTATGGGGGGGTCTGAGTTTCATTTTAACAGTGCTGGCTTATCTACACCTGCTTGTGTTGAGAATTTCAGTCACCAACCTTTTGGTTTCCCCTCCTTTTATATTGAAAGATCTGTGGCATAAATGTGTGCCCACTATGAATCACCTGCCTCATTCTTTGCCATGATACAGAGACTATTGCCAACACCTGAAGCGTTGGCCCAGTGTGGAGAAAGCTAAAGGCCCAGGACCAGCTGCAACACTACTGTGTGCTAAGAAGGGAAGGGGAACAAGCATTTATGGAGCTTCTACTATATGCCAAGCACTGTGCTAAGCACTTTAGGATTATCTTGTTTGATCTAAGAAGATGAGAGGCTCTCACTTTTTTCCACATTTAAATAACTAGAACTTGACTTTCTTCATGATGCAGGAGTAAGGGTGAGGGTGGGAAAAGACAAGGATTATAAGGGGCTTTACAAACCTTCAAATTGCTATATAAACGTCAGCAGTTATCATTTGTGTATGTTTGTGTATGTCTACGTATGTACACAAACAATTCAGGCAGACAACTCTTTAAGACATATGTATGTATGTGTATGTATATATGTATATATATATATATATATGTTGTAGAATACACATCATTCTGAATTGATGGGAGTTCTATCACTAGGAATTACATATAAGACCAGTACAAAATTATGCAGACACACACATATAAACAAATACAAACACACACATACACACACACAAGCTCCTGGGTCATAGTTGGGGGAGGGAGGGGAAAGAAGGAGGAGGAAGAGATCCTTCACACCCTCAAAGTCCCAGAAAGAGAGAGAGTTATGTGCCAATCGTTCTGGAGAGATGGAGAAGAGAGCCCAAAGGACAGAATCACTCCCCTACTGAGTGGGAGGCCCTTCCTACCTCAATAATCAATCCTCTTCAGTACAGCCTATCCCTCCCCTTACTGTTGTGGGGGGCCAAGAGATTGCAGCAGCATCTCAAAGAGCCAAGTCTTTCAGCAGAGAGCCAGCACACATGCCCAGTGGAAAGAGCCAAGGGGAACATGTCACCGGAAGGGGCCCAGCTCCAAGGACAGACAGCACATGTGGCATTGGAAGAGTCCCCGCTCCAGGTTTTCTATGGGGGTGTTGACCATCCACAGCCAATGGAGGGGGGTATCCCTTATTAAACCCATTATAACTATATATACCTATTTCAAGTACATATTTGGTATGACTATCCTCTTTACTATTAGAGAACACTACTCCCTTATAATTTAAGAGGTAGCTTTGATGAGTTGTTATAGCCAAAAACTTAATTGCCACATAGCCAATCTGATGATGAAGCTATCTGAATTAGCAAGGCTAGTCCTCTAATACTTGGCTTCACATCCCATGTCTTTCCAGATTGTTTGGCCCTGACATAGTTTGAGCTCCACAGAATGGCCTTTGATAACTCAGGATCACCTCAATGAGGGATAAGAATAGCTTTTCATAGTGGAGCCAATATCTTTTATACAAACATATAAGTATATCCAGGCACAAATGCCCTGGAAGTTTTGATAAGAAAGCAGAGATAGTAGAGTTTTGATTTGGGGACCAGAGTTATGAATGGAGTATGTCTAGGTGATTATCTAGGAAAGATAGCAAAGAAGAAAAAGAAAAATGGATAGACCACAGTTTGGTGAAAGAAAAAGAATGGAGACTGTTCTAGAAGCATCATGGAATAAAGGGGCCTGGGTACAAGCATAGCAGTGATAAAGGGAAAATTGGCCAGAGAACAAAGAACAAGGAAGTTTGTCTGTGTAGAGGATCCAGTAAAACCACCAGGACAAAAAAAGAAAAAAACATTCAAAAAGAAAGCCAAAGCTACTGGTGTAGGTTGTAGAGAGAATGCAAAGACCAATATCAGCTCAGATAAACTGAGAAAGCCTTCACAGTGCCCAGTCAAAACACTCATAAAGACCCGTAGGAATGCTAGAAGAGGTGGTTACCAGGGTGGCAACACTCTCTCTGCTCTCATGTTCTAAGGCCACAGATTAAGTGTTCAGTTTTTGTGACCCCCATCTCTTTTTGTTGATCAGGGAGCTTACCTGAGCCTGGTGTTCCTTCTTGCAGTAAATGGGAGTCCTGTCCTTAAGTGAGCTCCCCGGTAGCAACTAAAATGAGAAACAGGCCCTGTGTATTCAGAGGGCTTGGCTCAGGCCCTTTCAGAGTGATACCTTGGCGTGATATCTCTGGCTGAGGCCAAAAACAAATGAAAGAAAATGTGCAGGGTTCCAGAATTAAGAAGAAACAACATCATTGGAAAGGCGAGAAGTTCTGGAGATTCTCAGTGGACATTCCGGTGACCAAAATCAAAACACTGAAAAAGTATCCATAACAAGACCCGTCAGCAAGAGAGCCACCAGCTTCCATGATTAAGCACCAGCAAGACCAGTCAAGGACGAGTATGCTGACAAACCTAACACAGATAGCAATGGGACACTTTATTCAATTAGACCATTTTCTGAGAAGTTTTAACAATTACTAATATGAAAGTTTTGTCATACATGAGGGCGCAGGTAAGGGTCACCCTGTTCCTTCTTTCATTCCATTCCATCCCAGTGCCCAACTCTAAAATACCCCTTCCCTCCTTTTTACCCTCTCCTTTCTCCCCTGGTGTCATCTTCCTCCTTTTGCCCTTGCTTCTCTTCAAAGCCTAAAGGAGAAGATGGGAGCAGAGGTGCATGCTCAGAGCTGATGGAGGAGAACCAATCTGCCTTTTTTCCCCCTCTTCACCTTAATCCCTGTTTCAAATGATGTTTTAATTGTATTTTAAGAAATCAATAACATTTCATTTTGAATGGACTCTTTCATAGAATCCCGGAACGCCTTGCAGAATTGAGTAACAAAGTGAAGTAATAGTCCAAAGGTAGGTGAGCAGAGGAGGAGGTAGTTAGGCATATTTAATGCAGGAATATATATGTCACTTCATCTGTCATTTGAGTCAAGTGCTCCCGAGGGGCATGTCTCTTCTCATTCCTGCCACCCTCAGCATTCCATAGCCATTTGAGCTCTGTGAGAGAGGAGCAAGATGCTCATAGCAAGGCCTCCCTTCTCGTCCTCACCTCCCCCAACCCTGTCCCCACCCCTCCATCCCCCACCCCACCCCATTCCACAACTAAGGGCCCTTCACTAGCTCCACTTCTGATCAAGAAGTTCCAAGATAGAGCTAAGCGGTGGAGGTCAGGTGGATAAGTGCAGGAGTTGTTTAAAAGACTGTGCCCTATTTGTTGAAAGGGTGGTCTAGACAGGACATTCTAGGGAGCAAAAGCTTCAGGGATTGTCTTCAGCTTCCACCACCACTAAGCAGAGTCCACAAGGGAGATAAAGGGAGCTGCAGACCAGTAAGAACTCTCTGAATTCTAACTTCTGCCATATAACAGAAGTGAGATTCCTCAGAACCCATACTCGGGAACTAAGGGGAAAAGGGTCCCTTTTTAAAGGTTCTGGGTAGTTTTTGATGGGGGGGGCGGTGGGGGTGGCGCTTATAGATCAGCATTTAGGAGATCTAAATACGAAAGAAATCTTATTACTGTGAATTCAAACATTTTTAGTCAGGCTCCATCTTCTCTTTGTATTACCTAAACATGTTTTTCCTTTTGTACCCAAATAAGAATAAATATCACCAGTAGGGGGAATAGATGTCTAAAAAAACAAACTCAAAAATGTTTTTGTTACATGAAAATGGCTTTGCACAGCACTAAACTGTTTCCATATCAATATTTCTTTGTTTACAATCTATTTTAAATGTCTTCCACGAGGCTCACACGAGGAAACAAAAATGCAAAACACACAAATGCACTTTTTAAGGCATTTCAACAAGCGTAGATTTTTTTCAATAATAAAGTCTAACTATCCAGGCTAGATAATGCTGCAAATCCCCATTGCAGAGCCAAGGGTACCTTCACCGGGTGGCACATACACACCATCATACAAAACCCCCACATGTCGCCAAGTGACAAAAATCCAGCAATTTGCAGGAGTAGCCCCCAAACAGGTCATGTTTTGAAGGAAGCCAAATTAGTTTTGCTCTATCCACACAATAACCTCCTTTGTTTAAAGAAATATAAAGTGGGACTCTTAGACCTCAACTGGCCCCCTGTCTTGCATAAATAACTTAGCTTCTGTTTTATGAAAAATCAAGTGTCTGAAATAAACTCCAAGCCTGAGGGCTCTTTTAATTCTTAATTTCTCTTCCCCAAATTTCAGGAACTTATCCCCATGGAGCTCCCTAGCCCACAGGACTACATCTCATGCTGCTTCTGTAGAGAAAACTCCTCTAGATTAGATGATGCCAAGGATTATATGTCTCTGAGACTATATAAGTGTAACCTTTGCCCATTCAGACAGGACATGTTACATATATGTACAATACATATGAAAAAATATCTATCTATATCTATCATCTATCGATCTATCTACCTACCTACATATCTATAGTGTGTATGTGTGTATACACACTGATGATGGATAGCAGTGGTCACAGTTCATCCTCTGATTCTATGCATATCAATAATCAATGCTGTGGGTAGCTGATGTTTTCTGTGCAAACAGCCACCAGCAGATGCCACCAGATTGCTCCTTAAATAATTAGTTATACATGCCAAACTTAATGAGCAGAAGAAAAATCAGAGGTGGGATTAGAATTCTGGGCCCATAGAGGACTGCCCTCTCATTTGGGTTAAAAGAACAATTCCACAGAGGGAAAGCATGCTGACTGACACCCAGCTGGTGTGGGCTTCAGCTCCTCCCAAGTGTCCCTTATCATGGAACTGCTGGTATAGTCTCTTGTGGAGTGTCTGGTGGGGCACAGAGGGCAAGGCAGGCAGGAGGTTCAAAACTGCTTCATTTATTTCCCTACTTAGGAGGAGTTTTCTCATGCACAGTAAGGAATACAAAGAAATTGAGCAGGAAAATCAGTTTAATTACATGAGAAAGCAGGGAGAATGAGGAGAAAATGAGGTCAACTGGAAGGTTTAAGAGAAGCCTGGGGGGTGGGGGGGACCGAAGGGGAGCCAAAGGGGGAGGGGTGGGAAGCTCTCCTCGTACACTTACGGTGGAGGTGAAAACACCAAGCTGGAAACTTAAAAAAAAAAAACAAAAAACGCGTTGGAGTCACCTCTATCTAAGCTCCGCCCTCCGAGCTTGGGAGAAAATAGTGCCCTGAAGTCGCACTGTTCTTTATGTGACACATCCTGGTTTTCTGTCCTGATGAAGGCCACAGGAGCACGTTTGCAGGTGGAAATAAACTTGCGCACCTCATAAAAAGAACCAGTAATGATGCTACCATTTCATGGGATATTACACCATAATGATGGTAATCCTCCCATTTACATCTGATCTTCCGCAGACTTAGTGAAATTAGCTTCCATACCGCCTAGCAGGAGTAATTTATGAGATAAAAAGGGAACCATTGAGAGATAATGTAATGAGTATTTACTGTAGCCTTGGTGGTGTTCCCATCACTGGGGAAAAGGAGAATGCTGGGGAGTGACTTTAGACTACTGTGATTTGATCCTCACCCCCACACCCCCAACCCGCCCCCCCCCCAAAAAAAATGGACGGGGGGGGGGGTGGTTGCACAAACACTGGTGGCCCCGGAGCCACTAAAAATCCTCCCCAGAAATGCTATGCAAACTCATGCAGTAGTTTATGTTCCCGGGCTGTGAATTTCTTCTGCCAACCTGAGCTGAAAGAAGCTCGAAAACTCTGCGTATTTTACTTTCAGAGTTAATGGGAATAAAATACCTCAGTGGATGAGTGCAGATGTGTTTGATACAAATAGTCATTTTCCTATTTGCTGCCTCATTGAGCATGATGAATGATTGGAGTCAGAGAGGCGGCGTGATGAATGGCAGCACCTTGGCTCCATTGCATGCCCTATTGATTCTCCTTCTTTATTACTCCTACAACCCAGCTGGTTGCTTTGCCCTCCCCACAAGCCGGTTCTTGGGGGAGGGATTGCTTCCTAGAAACCCAATTTATGGAGAAGGGGAGTGTGGCATTTTCTTACCATAGCAAAACCCCATGTTTAGCTTTTGTTAACATTTACAAATAAAGCGCTTTTTTTTGGTGACAGACATTTCAACTGGGGGAGAACAGGAGGCTGGGGAAGGTTTGAACCATACGCAACCTCTGGGCTCTCGTGCAAAACAGAATATTGTAGCTGCTGCTTTTATCCAGCTGAAACCTGCATTTCGAGGCTCTAGTCGATGCAGAACAGGGTAAACAAAATAACTGTCTGCCACGTTCATCTCGGGGTGCATCTACACAGCTATTTACAAGTTCTGGTCAGGGCAAACTCAATGCCGCTTGGAATCCGTGTTCAACTATTTTGTGTTCTCACAACCTTTGTTATGCCACAGACAACACCCATCCAAGGTCTGATGCCTGCAAGATTAGGTGCACAAATAGTATGCAAAAGTCTGGGCCGCTGTAGCTGGGAGCTTTGTCTAAGCCCCAGTCGGCAGCAGTGTAGTAAATATGTCAGGTGAGAAGGAGCAACCCTTTTCAAATCTGAGAATGAGCCCTTTCCAATTTTTAAAAAAGATTTCATCCACATGGCTTGACTTTTCAGTCTCCTTCTTCATGGGGCCCCGTGGATTTCAGATCTGCTTATCATCTTTTTTTGAGGTATTAGATGATCCACTGGGAGGCAGAATCATGTAAAAACATTTTTTTTTAATGTTTTTAAAGCCACAACGTGCCAAGTACTTTTAAACTCTCCTCATTACAATCCCCATGACTTCCATGCCCAAAACACTCCTCCCTGGCCTTTCTGGTACTGTTTTCCCCTATCAGAAGGTAAGTTGCTTGAGGACAGGAAGACTCTTGCTTTGTTTCTGTTTCTGTCCCCAGTGTTTAGCAGGATGCCTGGAACATAGGAAGTGCTTAATAACTGATTGTTCCATCATTCCCTCATTCAGTTATTCTCTGATTTTAGGTGAGGCTTATTGGTCTTTAAATAAATGTGTTCAGCAATACTCTTCCAACTGAAATTCTTGGAAGCAGAATATAAAAGGCCAGAGAAAATCTAATATTCAAAGGCCAGTGTTTTCACCTGATTGCCACCTTCTTTAGAACACAGCAAGGGAAATAGCCACTGAACAAGTCTATCATCTTAGAAGAAGGTAATGAATGGGGTTGAAAACCAGTTAGCCCTATGTAAGGTTGTTGTTTGTCCTTCGTTCCATGACATTGGGGTGATGTCATGACTTGTAGTGAATTGGATTTAAGTGAGGGAGGGTCATGCAAGGACACCAACTTCACTTTCTTCTCCAGAGCCCAGTGGCAAGATATAGATCAAGACAACTTGAGATGGCCCAGATGGTTTTGTTTGTTTGTTTGTTTTGGCCCTGGATGTTTTAAGGTAATTGGGGTTATGTAATTTGCCCAGGGTCACATACCTAGTAAGTATCTGAGGTGAGATCTGAACTCAGGTCTTCCTGACTTCAGGGACAGTGTTTTATCCACTGTGCCACCTAGCTGTCCCCACATTCATAGGTGATCTACAAGCAAAGACAAACCCAAACCAGTGACTTTCAGATGCCCAGAGATTGCCAGTTTTCTATATATTCTAAAACCTTTCCTAAACTAGTTTTTGTAATAAATTTTACACAAATACTTGATAAAACCAAGGCATAAAGTCAAACAAGCTGTCAATCAACAAACATTTTCTAAGTGCCTGCTTATGCTACCCTGCCCTCAAGGAACATGTATTCTACTGTATGATCAAGTTCCAAGAGATTAAAGATAGCTTTAGGCTCCCAACATGTTTGCATATGCTTTCCAAATTTATTAATAGAGGTACTACAACAATACTAGAAGTCATATCTGCAAATGGTGCTCCTGGGAAGCTACATACCTTCAGAGCCCACTCATGTTCTTATTAAAGGCAGGGAGGGTCCTCACTCTGGAAATAGAACTTACTTATACTGAGAGCAGGGCAGTTAGATGGTGAAGTGGATAAAGTACTGTGCTTAGAACCAGGAAGACTTATTTTTATGAGTTCAAATCTAGCCTCAGACACTTACTTGCTGTGTGACACTGGGCAAATCACTTAACCAGGCTGGTCTCAGTTTCCTCATTTGTAAAATGAACTGGAGAAGGAAATGGCAAACCACTCCAGTATCTACCACTCAACAACAAAACATCCTGATAGCAGAACATAAACAGATAATGGGCAGATAGAAAGAGAGAGAGAGAAGATAAGTTGGCAGATGGATGGAATGAAAGAAAAATAGATATATAGTGCATAAGGTGTACTAAGTACTTTCTATGCTAATCACTAGGATTAGAAATACAAGCAAGAAAGACAGTCCTTGCCTTTAAGAAATGTACTTTTTTAAAGTACATTTTTATTAATTTCATTAAATATTTCCCAATTACATTAAAAAACATTTTTTGAGACTATCAGGGTTAAGTGACTTGCCCAGGATCACACAGCTAATAAGTATCTGAGGCCCAATTTGAACACAGGTTCTCTCGACTCCAGGGCTGGTGCTCTATCCACTGTACTACCTAGTTGCTCTCCAATTTCATTTTTTAAAATTTAACATTAATTAAAACTTTTTTTAAATTCCAAAATCTTCTCTTTACTCTCACCCTTCCTCCACGCTGTGAAGTCAAGTAATATGATATTGATTATACGTGTGAAGTCATGCAAAACATATTTCCATTTGAGCCATGTTGCAAAAGAAAACACATAAAAAGGCCCTAAGAAAAATAAAGTGAAAAGGTATGTTCCAATATGCACTTAGAGTTCATCAGTTCTCTGTTTGTTTGTCGTTGTTGTTGTTTGGCGGGGCAATGAGGGTTAAGTGACTTGCCCTGGGTCACACAGCTAGTAGGTGTCAAGTATCTGACGCCAGATTTGAACTCAGGTTCTCCTGAATCTGGTACTTTATCCACTGTGTCACCTAGCTGCCCCCAAGAGTTCTCTCTTTGGAGGTGAATGGTATTTTTCATAGTGGGTCCTTTGGAATTGTCTTGGATCTTTGTCTTGATCAGAGTAGCTAAGTCTTTCACAGTTGGATCATCATTACAATATTGTTACTGGGGGCAGCTAGATGGCAAAGTGGATAGAGCACCAGCCCTGGATTCAGGAGTATCTGAGTTCGAATCTGGCCTCACACCCTTAACACTAGCTGTGTGACCCTGGGCAAGTCACTTAACCCCAATTGCCTCACCAAAAACAAAAACAATAACAACAAAAAAAACCACCCAATATTGTTACTGTGGACAATGTTCTTTTCACTTGGCATCAAGGAACTCACATTCTAATGGGGATAGATAGTAAATAAAGAGGAGGTGGGAGGGGGTTGGAGAGAAATAATGGCAAATAATGCTTTGGAAATGATGCAGAGGCTCAGTTATGGGCAAGACAGGGTGAAAGTAGATCTATCCACATGAGCCCAGGACTGTTCCAGGAGTAGACAAAGTCCAAGTTTCTGGTGGGACCCAGATAAGGAATCTGAGAATGAGGGCCAATGGACAGCCTGCATAGTTTGGAATTGTTAGCAACTATAGGCTATGTCTGTCAAATGAGCTGGAGAAGGAAGTGGCAAAGCACTCCAGTATCTTCTGTAGGGGAAGTTAGGTCTCACCATGGTGTACAGAGCGCCAGGCCTGGAGACAGGAAGACAGCTTCCTGAGTTCAAATCTGGCCTCAAACACTTACCAGCTGTGTGACCCTGGGAAAGTCGCTTCACCCTGTTTGCTTCAGTTTCCTCATCTGTAAAATGAGCTGGAGAAGGAAACAGCAAAGCACTCCAGGATCTCTATCAAGAAAATTACAAATGGGGTCATGAAGAGTTGGACACAAGTGAAATAAATGAACAACAAATAGGTTTATGTCTACAGGCACATGCCAGTTTGGGAGAGGTAGTGAGAGGATTAGTGGAATTTAGCCAAGCAATTGGCCATTTTGAAAATGAGGTAGCAACTGATTCTGAACCAGTTTGTGTGTCTCTTGCCCAGCATGATGAAAGAGATCTAGTGACTGAGCATTAGAACTACATAGTAATTAGTGATTCCACACATGCTCTTGACATCATCCCTTTGCCAATCTGAAACTCAGTTTCCTTTTCTCAACCATTGCTATTTTAACCCTTTGTTGTTCAGTTCTTTCAGTTGTGTCTGACTCTTCATGGCCTCATTTGGGGGTTTCTGGGTGTGAGATTAAAATTGGATATTAGATCATAAATCTACCCTACTTAACCTTTCCCTTAATTTATCTCCCAGACTAGTAAATGGAAGAAGCTTCTGGTTTTCTAGATAGAGCTTTTATTGTATGGTAGTCACAAGGTGATGATGATTAGAAGGATAGGAAAGTAGAAATACAATACAAATCGTCTTAAGTCTAGGCTTAGTCTATATTCCGTATACAACTCACCAAAAGCGGAAGGCCACCTTTGGGGCAAGAGACCGAGTCAAGCGCGTGCTGCTAACCGAGAGCCGGGCCGAGTCAAACTCCAGTCCGTGTCTGTCTGTGCAGCGCAGCCGGGAGACCAGCGGAGCAGGGAAAAAGCCCCACTTCCGTTCTCTCCTTGCCTTTTAAGCTCGCACCCCGGAAGTCGAGTGCTCAGCAGGCAATCTGGCCTGCGTTGCAGGCGGACTGGTGTGGGTAGCTCATGCTGTTGGTCTCCTCCCCAAAAGGGTGGTCCTAAAAAAAACCTGGCATCTCTCCATTATCTAACCGACTGTTAAAACTTTTTACCACATTCCCCCCTTTTGTTCCTCAAGAAACAAAATATTTCCTTGACGGAACAGTAAAAAGAATATAATAACTATTGCTAACTAATAATATGTGAACAACAATATAGAAAAGGAAGAGAGGAAAGTTTTGTCCAGAGGGGCGATTTTTTTTTTTGTCCTCATGAACCGACGCTTTGACATTAGTCTTGCAAAGGGAGAGCCTCTGCAGAGAGTACATGTTACAGATAGTGTATATTATAACAGAAAGGAGATAGTAAAAACTAATAAAGAAGTCTCTGAGTTCTCTTGTCTTCTTGAAGTGGTAAGATGTCATCAGGAGGAAACTGGATTCTGGTCTGGAAAACTGGATTCTGGACTCTGGTCTGGAAAAACTGGATTCTGGACTCTGGTCTGGAAAGCTGGATTCTCTTCTTTAACTGTTTGAATTGCTGTATTTTTACTAAACCTTAGCATAGCATTGTCAATGATCAAATTAATAAATTCCATTACATGGGAAAAGGTACTGGAGTGGTTTGCCATTTCCTTCTCCAGCTCATTTTACAAATGAGGGAACTGAGGCAAACAAGGTGAAGCTACTTGCCCAGGGTCACACAGCTAGTAAGTGTCTGAGGCCAGATTTGAACTCAGGTCTTCCTGACTCTAGGTCTGACATTCTATCCGCTAAGCCATCTAACTGTCCTTTATTTTAACCCTAAGAAGTTTTATTTTAACAAGTGATAATATTCCAAGGTATGGATTCAGCCTCAAAGCAGGGGAATGACCTAGAACAGCAGTTCTCAAAGAATGGCTGGCAAATTGTCCCCAAGACCCTTTAAAGGGTCTGCAAAGTCAAAACTATTTTCATATTAATATATTATTTACCTACTAAAATACCTCTCCCTTCCCCTAACTACATATCTGTGTGAGGTTGGATTTTCTTCATATATTTCAACCAAAACAACACATTGCTACAGATTGAATACAGAAGCAGATAGGAGAATCTGCCTGTCTTCTATTAAACCAGTCATTAAAAAGAGTTGCAAATATATATTAAACAATATTATTCTTCTCACTAACTATTTTTGTTTTGGAGAATGTAGATGTTTTTTCATAAAAATATGTTATTTAGGGGCAGCTAGATGGCGCAGTGGATAGAGCACCGGCCCTGGAATCAGGAGTACCTGAGTTCAAATCCGGCCTCAGACACTTGACACTTACTAGCTGTGTGACCTTGGGCAAGTCACTTAACCCCCATTGCCCCACAAAATAAAAAAAATCTATGTTATTTATATTATTTTATATTTATCTACATTTATATCATGTTTATATTATATAATATAAAGCATGTTATATACAATTTAATATGTTACTTTTAAAATTAGTAACTATTTTAAAATTTAGCAATTTTAATTTTAATGTGCCAATAGATATGACCTACTAAACATAATCTCTTTGGAGTCCTCGATAATTTTTAAGATAGCAAAGGGATCTTGGGACCAAAACGTTTGGGAATCACTGACCCAGAGGATCACTCAAAGCCCTTCTTCGTTCCCAACTAACTTTAGTATGATCTTATGTTAAGACCAGGATCTCAGTCAAAGGTATCACAATATTTCTTCTTATGTAATAGTCAATATCTTATATATTGTAAAATCCCAAATTTCATCTCACCAATCACAGAATGTTAGAACATCTGATGCAACTCCTTCATTTCACAATAAGGAAACTGAGGTCCAGAGAAGGTGAGTGATTATCAGAGGTCACATACGTGGTCAAGAACCCAAGGTCTTCTGTTTTTCTCTTCAGTTTTTTGTCCTTTCTATGGGGCAGCTAGGTGGCTCGGTAGAAAAAGCACCAGGCTGGGAGTCAGGTAGACATGCGTTCAAATGCAGCCTCAGACATTTACTAGCTATGTGACTCGAAGCAAATAACTTTACCGTGTTTGCTTCAGTTTCCTTATCTGTAAAATGATCTGCAGAAGGAAATGGCAAACCACTCTAGTATCTCCAAATAAAGTCACAAAGAGTTGGACACAACTGAAATGACTCAACAACCATAACTCTTTCTGGAGAACTAGAAAGTTCATGATGCTAAGTGTGTCATGTTATAGTTAAGTTTAGGAAATAATCCAGATATCTTCTAACATATGTATACACTATTCAAATCTCTAGTCATCAAAATTCAAGAGTCCATATCCCACCCCGCCATTACCTCCTTAGTCTAATTCTGTTCTAGGAAGTTAAAAAAAAAAATACCAAAAACTTTAGTTCCAGAATTTGGTTTCTTATTCCACAGGTAGGACACTAACCCTGCTACAACTAGACATGTAGAGGTTCCTCTCCAGAGCTAGCAGGTACAGTAGATAAAGCTCTGGGCCTGGATTCAAGAATACTCATCTTTCCGAGTTCAAAATTGGACTCAAATGCTTACTAGCAGTGTGACCTTGGGCAAGTCACTTCACCCTCTTTGCCTCAGTTTCCTCATCTGTAAAATAAGCTGGAGAAGTAAAATGCAAACCATGCCAGTATCTTTGCCAAGAAAACCTCAAATAGGGTCACTGAAAACCTACTGAACAACAACAACAACAAACTCCAGGGCTGAAACTTTCATTTCTGGGTCCTGCTGTCTAGCCTTCATAGCATGTAACCAGATAATTGGCATCATAGGATTTTTTGGTTAGAAACTGCCCGTTTACATGAGTGCTGTGGACCGTAGCAGTAAACTGGCCCCCTTAGAAGAGACATGAGGGTGAGGAGTTTAAGGTGGGGAAATCAGGAAAAAGGAAGCAATTGAGATGCAAAGTGTAAATAATGGGAGGGGGGACCGAGAAGAGGAATTATCAAGCAGTCTCTACTACCTTTATAAAATATGAACAACTATATTGATCTTTAAAAAAATACTGAACCTTTTAGCCTTTTGTAAATTGAGATGAGAGGAGTGTTATGCATTAAAAGATGTTACTACTCCCAAAGAGCAAGTATGGTCTTACACCAACTAATATCTGCTAAAAATGTACCTGACTGCATTGGAAATGTTGCAGTAGATTGGTATAGCTGAGAATAATGAACCGCTGCACCCCATTGAAATGTAATTACACAGCCCTCTTGTTCTTAAACCTATAAGGTGAAAGAAAGATGAATAGTGAAAGTAAAAACCGCTGACCCTTCAAAGTTTAATTTACGTTATGCATTCCCTCGCCCTTCTGATAGGTTTTAGAAAGGTCATAATTTAGGGTATTTTGCAGTTGATAAATGATCTGTATGTTTGTGTTCACACGCACCGATTGATTTGTTATAGCCAAAATATTGTTTCTATAACAACCTTCGAGCCCTTAACTAGGCAAACAGCAGACAAACAGGGATCCAAGTGGGAGTTGAAGGGGAATCTGGGCCTTCCCAAGAGGCTGTAACCTCTGCCTATGGTGGTGGCCAACATGACCCAGCACCAGGAGGAGATGGGATGGAATGGGATGAGATGAGGATGTGGGATGAGTTTCCTTGAGTATGGGAGATGGGACTACAATAGTATATGAGTGGGAGGAAGAAGAGAAGAAGGTTGGAACAAACAGTTTAACTGCTCTGGTTCCTGGGGATTCCATAGAGCCCGGTAGTATCCTAACCCTCTTGGCCCCAATTGGGAGGGCGGCCTGCTGAAACCAAAGCAAGTCCTGTCAAGTCTTGCAAGTTGAGCTCCCTTTGGTGCCCAGGAAGCCAGAGGGGTTGTTAGGGCAATTTTCCCGCCTTTCCAGTCTTGGATGAAGCTCCTGTTTCCGGGCCCAGTTGATGCATTATGCATCAGGGCTTCCTGCAACTGACAGCCCCTCAGCCAACGTCTACTTGAAAAGCAATGGTGCTAATCAAAGCCGACACATTTGAATGTCCAGACACACACACAGAGAAATTTACTAATCAAAAAGTGTATTTCCTAGGGCTGTCTCCAGAGAAATCCGGGGGAAGAAATTGGAATAATTTATTAGCTTACAAGTTTTCGTTGACAGTTAGCCCAAGGCTATTTATCTCTGTAATAGAGAACGTCTCCAATGTGGCAAAATTGACCAAATCAAACAGCTTTGATCAGAAAATGAATCTGGCAAGGCTGCCTGTCTGAGGGTCCCAGGAGAAAGGGGGGAAACAAACAAAAAGATTTAACAAGTGGTCAATAGGAGAAAGGGAGAGGGGGGAGGAAGATGGTGGGGATTTGGGAGAAGGAAAGAGAGGGGAAAGGAAAGAAAGAGGGTGGAGGAGAGAGAAAGAGAATTTACAGCCTGCAAAGTGGAAAGCTTGGAAATCTCTCCAGTAAGCGCTGTAACAGCAGCAGCCGCAGAAGTAACAGGCCTGGATCTGGGATGAATTGCCGAGGAAATAAATGATGTTTCACATCATAACATTTAACATTGTGCTTGTGCATAATCGGAGCCATGGCAGCCCAAACTGAGATGCAAGTCTTCTGTGCACACAGGATGACAAATAACTGCAGAAGAGAAGCACTCTTTAACCTCCCCAGGAAGGGGGTGGTTTGTAGGAAAAACAACCATAGGAAATCACAGGCTCAGAGACTGAGAACTCATTCAGTCCCACCCCCTTATTTTACAGATGAGAAACTGAGGCCCAGAGAGGAGGATTGACTAACCCAAGGTTTTGGGGAATAACTCACCGTCCCCTGACATCAGGACTAGTATGGCTCTGGAAGGCAAGAAAGACTGTTGCCCTGAACCTAGTAACCCTGTCTTGGTGGACCTGGGGCAACAAAGGGAAGGTGCTATAAAAGCCATCTGACCTGTTCCTCATGGCACTGGGACAACTGTAGATGCACCACTTTGGGGTAGGAAAGAGGAAGGGAATAAGCATTTATATGACACCTACTGTGTGCCAGGGACAGTACTAAGCTCTGTACAAATATTCTCTCATTTGATCCTCACAACAACCCTACAAGGTAGGTGCAGTTATTATCCCCATTTTATAGTTGAAGAAACTGAGGCAGACAGGGGTAGGTGATTTGCTCAGGGTCATCTAGCCAGTTAAGTGTCTGAGGCCAGATATGAATTTAAGTCCTTCTGACTCCAGGCCCTATCCACTGTGGAATCTTGTTGTATTGAGAATAAAATAAAACTTGAAATTTCATACCCATCTACATAGGCAAGGACAAGTGTGGTTTTTCTCAGGTCATAGTGAACACAACATTACTTCTTAAAACAAATTGTACATGGCATTGGGGATGGAAAACCAGCCTTGGAATAAAAAAGAACTGAGTTCAAATCCCATCCCTGACACAGACTGGCTAAGATACCCTGGGCAAATCATTTTACCTCCTGGAGCTTCAAGCCACTTTCTAAGACCGTAAATTGAAGAGAATTACCCAATCTGTATCAGGAGAGGAAGGGCCTCACAGAGAGCTCCCTATACCAGTGGAATCATGAGCATGATGGAAAGAAACAAAAAAGGAAATATGTAAACTCAGGTTAACTTGGAAGCAGCTAGCCTCTCACTCCACAGTGCTCTGATCAGCAGGCCCCCAAAGCCCCTTGGTGTCACACTCAAGCAAGAGAACCCTCCAGGGAACTGTCTTCAGCAGCCACCATTTTGTGGCTGGGACTCATAGCTAATGTTTTCTCCCAAACATAGAACCAGCATCAGCATTAGGTCTCACTTTACCCATACATACTTTAGGGAAGCAGCCAAGGAAAGCAGTTCAGACTGAGTGGCTGTCAGAGCAGGGCTGGGCAGAGCAGGTTTGACATTAGTATTGTCAGATAAGAAGATGGTGGGCTAGGTCTCAGACACTTCCACCTTTTGAGCTAGAGATGGTTAATTGGGGAGCAAAAATGGAAAGCTGGGGAAATTCCACCCCTTGGCTTCATGGGGGAGTTCAGGTGAAAACCTAGCATTATCAGGACAAGACAGCCTCTGCTAGGATGCCCTCAGTAAAAAGAGGCCCTGTGGCAAGGGCTGAATTTTTAGGGACAGCTGGAAACTTCTACTTCCCATCTTCACAAAAATCTTTGGGTTACTCCCCATACTGCTTGATGCCTTAACACATAATGTGAAATTAAAAAAAAACACCCCATAATGTAGTTCAATGAAAAGAATATTGGACTTGAAGTTTTTAGTCCTAGTTCACGTTAGCTGTGTGACTGTGATCAAGTGACCTAACCTCTCTGAATCTCAGCTTCCTCACTATAAAATAGTGATAATCCATGCAATATCTACTTCACAAGGTGCGTTGTGAGGAAATTACTTTGTAAACTATAAAGTGCTTTCTCACATGAGCTATTATTCCTCTCAGGTCCAGTCCAAATGCTGGCTATGTTTTCCCCTTCCATGGACATTGGGCCATCAGGGGATAGGAAAGAAAAGAATGTGTTTTAAGTTCTCTATTTGAGTTACTCCGCACTTTATAAACCTTAAAGCCCTATAGGAATGTGAATTATTGCTGTTTTTGTTATTGTCTTTCGTTACTATTGATGGAAGTTATTGTTCCGATGTCTAAAGCATATGGTGGCGTATTAAGCAAAAGCTGGTAGGGTGTCACAGTGGATAGAGTGCTAGATATGGAGTCAGGAAGACCCAGATTCAAATCCTGTTACAGATACTTATTAACTATGTGATGTATGCAAGTCACTCAATCTCCTTCAGCCTCAGTTTCCTCATCTGTAAAGTGGGCATAATGCTAGCATTTACCTTGCAGCGTTGTTATAAGATGTCATAGATAATATGTGTGAAGTTTTTAATAAAAAGTGCTAAAAGTACTATATAGATGTTAGCTAATCTTTGGTTAATTAAGCGCTAAAGGTAAAACACAGTGTTGCTTGATTAGCATAATCTGCTCTACAAAAATATTTAGGAGATAGTCTCTAAGAGTGAAATTATTTCAAATAACACTGAGAAAATAAATGTTAGAAAACAAACAAAAAAACCCTAGGGAAAATGAGTAAGAAAGTAAATTAGAAATAAAAGGTCTATCTAAGCCCTGTTTTGTCATTTCAAATAAGGCAGCTTAGCTTTATTAGGCTAAGATTCATCATCTTTAGGCTTGTCTCATGTAGTACGCTACCTCTACTTGGTTCTCTAGAAAAGGTCTTCCTCTCAATGCTTCTCCATTTGCTGTCATTTATGAGAAATGCGTTTTAGCACTGTATGCTGAGACAGTGACAGCTCCATGCCACAGCTTGGCACAATGTCTCCTAATCACTTCCCCCGGAGCTGCTCTAAGGCAATCATGTCTATGATCCATGCTTTATGCTCCAACTGGGAAAGGGACCAGCATGATGGTCTTCTGCTGCATCCCAGAATTCCTTTGCCTCATTTTCCCAGTATTACTGCATCTTGCATACCCAGGGTCTGGGCAGTGCTAGTGTGTCTGCTTTTCTTTGGCAAAAACAAAGCAATAGAAAAGTTCCATGCATCAGCATCATTGTGCTCTAACCTGGCAGTGTACCACAGAGCTGTTCATTGAGAATCGTGTTCAGGATTGAAAAGCCTCAGAAATGAATATAGCTAGATTTGAGCCTGATATCTGTCGATCTAATCTAAACAAGATAAAAGCCACTCACTGACTTTACCAGTTAGGCTAGTGCTAAGTTGCTGCACCTAGGGACTTCAATATTGTGAGCAGGAAGTAAGAGATAGCTAGTTTACAAATGAACCAAGTGACTCACAGAGAAGGAAGATGATTTGCCCCAAAGCATACAGAGAGTAAGTAGCAGAGTGAGAGTTCAAATTTGGGTCTTTTGATTACCATTTTAGTCAGTCATCCGAGAAGCAATGCTTTATCCTAAAAAATTGCCTGGCATGTATAACCCGTATCTGATTGCTTACCGCCTTGGGGGAGGGGGGGAAAGGAGGGATAAAAATCAGAACTCAAAACTGTAAGTAAAAATGTTTATCATTTTTTTTAAATTGCCTGGGTGTCACCTGCTCCCTAAAACAAAGTTAGAGAGGAATGTGCAAAGGGTTTGTGAGGCAAAAGGTGCCAGGGGACTGGACTACTGTGACAGGTTGTGTGGTATAGTAGATAGATCGCTGGACATGAGGTCAAGAAGATATGGGTTGAAATACTACTTCAGATACCTATCAGCTGTGTGACTCTAGGCAAATCATATAACCTCTCTGGATCTGAGTTTCGTTACCTGTAAAATGCAGGATTTGGACTTAATGATCTCTAAAGTCCTTTCTAGATCAAAACCTATGGTTCTCTAATCCAGACAGTGATTTGACAAAAAAGAAATTCTTAAATATTATATGTTCTTTTAAATATTTTTAAAGGGTTCATTATAAGATTCCCTAATGTGAAAGGGTTTATACATAGCTCAACAGTTCACAAACTTGGTGGTCTCAAAACCCTTTGTATTAAAATTTTGTTGAGGACTCCAAAGAGCTTTTGTTGAGGTGGGTTACATCTATTTATGTTTATAACATTAGAGATTAAAATTGGTAAAATATTACAACATTGATTTGATCACTTAAAATAACAATAATAAACCCACCATATTAACATAAATACCATGATTAATGAAAACAACCATATTTCCCAAAAAAATAATTTAGTGAAAAGTCTGGCATTATTCTGCCCATTTTCACAAATCTCTTTAATGGCTGGTTTAATAGGAAGCAGTTAAATTCCTCTATCTGTTTCTGCTTGTTTTGGGTTTGTTTGGTTTTTTTAATTTTTGGTGGTGTTTTTTTGGCGGGACAAAGAGGGTTGTGACTTGCCCAGGGTCACACAGCTAGTAAGTATCAAGTGTCTGAGGCTGGAGTCGAATTCAGGTCATCCTGAATCCAGGGCCAGTGCTTTATCCACTGTACCACCTAGCTGCCCCCTTCTGCTTGTTTTGATATATTGATTTGGTTGAAGTATATGAAGAAAATTCAGCTTCACAGAGATAATGTGGTTAGAAAAAGGAGCATTTTAAAAGGTAAATATGTCAGTGTTATTATGAAAAGTTTTGACCTCTTTGCCCCACCCTGAAATGGTCTTGGGAATCCCCAGGGGCCCCTGAACCACACTGCGAGAACTTCCAATTGTCTTCGGTACTCACCTTAGGCTCAGAAATGTTAAGTGAAAAAACTCCCAAAACTTCAGGCTGAGGAATTGTCAAAGAGAAAAAAAATTTTTTTTAAAAATGTGTTTCCAGGGGCAGCTAGGTGGCGCAGTGGACAGAGCACCGGCCCTGGAACCAGGAGCACCCGAGCCCAAATCCGGCCCCAGACACCCAACACCCACCAGCCCTGTGACCCTGGGCAAGCCACCCAACCCCAATTGCCTAACCAAAAAAAAAAAAAAAAAAGAAAAGAAAAGAAAAAAAATGTGTTTCCATCTATTTTCAGATACTATCACTTCTTTCTCTGTAGATGGGTTGCCATTTCATAAGTCCTTCAGGGTTATATTGGACCATTGCCTTGATGAAAATAACCACATGCTTCCCAGCAGATCATCTTACACTATTGCTGTTATTTTGTATACAGTGCATTTCACTCTGCTTCAGTTCATGTAGGTCTTTCCAAATTTTTCTAATAGTATCCTGTTCATCATAACCTAAATAAAGCACCTTAAACTTGACAAAGAATTTTCTTCATATTAGCCCAGCAAAGTCATCATAACTATTTCCCTCCATCCTATTCCCTTCCCATGATATTTACTCTATTTTCTATCTTCTTTTAAACTATTCCTCCTCAAAAGTGTTTTACTTCTGACTGTCCCCTCCCCTACTCTGCACGGGGTTTTTTGACTGTTTTCTCTCACAACCTAGCTAATGTGGGAATGTTTTCCATGACTACTCATGTATAACTTATTTTGAAATGCTTGAGTTCTAGTGGGTGGGGGGTGGGAATGGAGGAGGAAGAGAAGTTGGAACAATTTTTTTTAATTGATGTTAAAATTTATTTTTACATATATTTTGAAAAATAAAATTCTATTATTAAAAAAACAAAAGAAATGTTAAGTGACTTGCTCTTGTATCACACAGCCAGTAAGTGTTAAAAGTAAGATTTGAATTAAGGTCTTCCTGCCTACAGATGCAGTATGCTATGCACTATACTAATGTTGCACTGGTCAGTCAGGTGACATGGTGGATAGAATGTCCAAATCCAGTCTCAGCCCCTCACTAGGTGTGTGAACCTGGGTGAGTTGCTTGATCCTGCTTGCCTCAGTTTCCTCATCTGTAAAATGAGATGGAGTAGGAAATGGCAAACCACTCCAATATCTTTGCCAAGAATATTCCAAATGGGGTCATGAAGAGTCAGCACGGCTGAGATGACTGAACAAAAACACCAATGCTGACTCTCTATGTTTATATAAATACATTTTCACTAGTGAAAAAAGTAAGAGTTACATGCACTGAATTTTCACTTGGCAGAAATCAAAGTGCTTATGGGAGGATACCAGCCACTCTCTAAAACCCCAAATCAAACCAGATCTTTGCCCAGGACCTTCCCCATCTCTCGCTGCTATCATCACTGATAAAACATTCACCCCTTTTGCATTCTGCCTATATATATGAGGCTCACATTTCTTTTGATGCTAAAGACTCTATTTCAAAGCCATCAAATGAAATAAAATTAAAATGACCAAGTTTAACTTCAATTATAAAATTAGATAGTGGGGGCAGCTAGGGGGCACGGTGGATAAAGCACCGGCCCTGGATTCAGGAGGACCTGAGTTCAAATCTGACCTCATATGCTTGACACTTACTAGCTGTGTGACCCTGGGCAAATCACTTAACCTTCATTGTCCCACACACACAAAAAAAATAATAATAATAATTAGGTAGTAACAGACCTATGAATAAGGATAACTCAATTTAAAGAATGAAAGGAAATACCCTGGATCTGAACATGACTAAACACTCTTTGGAGACAGCAGGATGAAGGCTCTCAGTAAAATGACCAGAATTGTTCCAATACCTGTTAAATCTATTTTGGGGATGGGCCATAAAAAGTAAATTCCCCTTTTGAAAATAGTGAATTGCTTTCCCTAGGAAAGATCTCACATAGGGGAAATTGTTTTTCAAGAGGGTGATGGTCATTATATTAAAATTCACCAAGTGCCACCTGGGGTGAAGTAGCAAATCCTAAGAACCTGAATCATTGCCCCCGCCCCAAGACATCATGAAAAGTTCTACTGAGGCTGCTATTATCCCTCCCCTACCATCTAGGGAGGTCTGTGGTGATGCTTGGCCTCCTAACCAGAGTTATAAAGGCTAAAAAGAAAAGAGGAGAAAGGTACTAGGCAAGATCTCTTCCTCCAATCCCTTTTGCAGACGTACTTTTCTCCTCCCCCTGCTGCCCATTCATTCCTCTGCAATTATCAGTGTAAGTATGAAGGGCAGCTGAGGAAATTGAGAAATGAACCCTCTTTTTATTCCTAGTCTGCTCTGTCAGATTCCCCTCTTGAACACTGGCTTCTTCTAGTCCAGCAGGTGGTACAGGAGAAAGGGTTTTAGATATGGAGAGGGCTTGGGTTGGAAGCATCTACTCTACTATTTAACCACCTGTGTGACCTGGCAGTGCGACTTAACCTCTTTTTCCTCATCTGTAAAATTGAAGAGGGTTAGGGGTAGCTAGGTGATGCAGTGGATAGAGCACCGGCCCTGGATTCAGGAGGACCTGAGTTCAAATCTGGCCTCAGACACTTGACACTTACTAGCTGTGTGACCCTGGGCAAGTCATTTAACCCCAATTGGCTCACCAAAAATAAATAAATAAATAAAATAGATAAAATAAAATTTAAAAATGTTTAAAAATTGAAGAGGGTTAAACCCAATGGTTTCTAAAGTATCTTTACATTATAGATCCCATCACATAGGACAATCTATTAAAGTGTGTCTAGGACTAATAAGACGAATTTCAATTCCATGAAGAAGTAAGGAAACAAGCATTTATTAAGTACCTATTATGTATGTTCTGTACTAAGCACTATGCATATTTAATCTCATTTGATCCTCACAACAACCCTGAAGAGTAAATGCTATCAGAATCCTCAGTTTACAATTGAAGAAACTGAGTCAGATAGAGGTAAACTGATTTGCCCAGGGTCATGTAGCTAGAAAGCATCTGAGGGTAGATTTGAACTCTGGTCTTTCCTGATTATAGGTCGGTGTTCTATCCACAGGGCCACCTAACTGCTTCAAGGGTCCAGGAGGTTATGAAAAGGTGATCTTGGACCATTTAATTTGATTTTTTTGTTCCTAACCAGAATTAATTTTCCTATTTTTGAGATTAATTAGCCAATAAGCACTATTGTATTGGAGTAATATAGGGATTTTTTAAAAATGTATAAGACAAAATTCCTGACCTTAATGGGTTTATAATCCTACATTGTTAGGCATCATGTGTGAGACAAGTCATCCACAAATCAATCAGTAAGTTTTTATTAAGTGTCTGTGCCACTGAACTGTGAAATAGTACAAACCAATATGGTATAGCATATTTTAATGGCCTGAATATAGGTCACTCCTGAATATAAGCTGTATTCCTAAGTCTTCAAAAAGGTGAAAATACATAGCTGCACACTGAGGAATAGGACTGTGGTGAGTAAAATTAAATGTGGTCCCCTTATTTCTGTCCCAAGTTTGGGGAAAATTAGCTGGGGTTTCTAATATATTTGTTACTTATAAATTAGAAGCTTTAGCACCAGTTTTGCACATTAAACATTTATTAAAGCATACCAAGTATTAGTAAAAAGAGAACACCTGGCCCAGAAAGTTAAGAAGCCTATCTAGCCACCACCTCGGAGTCTCAGACCCAAAAGAGGAAGTACCTGTGCCTGTGAGAGCAGAAGCTACCTCTGGGTCTGGACAAGAGGTGGCCCCTACACACTGCTCCAAGCTAATTGGCTAGCTTCACCTAAATCCATTGGTTCACTGGACTTGAGGGTGGTCCATGAGCAGACCGTGCAGAGGTTTCATTCACGTCAACTTCAAGTGAGTCAATCAGCAGAGTCGATTCAATCCCCCCTCGAGGAGGAGAAGCCCTCTGGGTGTTCCAAAACCCATTATTTTCTCACAGTACCAATCTTAACCCACACTCAGGTTTTATATAAACTGAATTCAGGAGGTTAAGTATGGCCTTTAATAATAAGCTACAGTCTAGTCTTAGTGCTTCAAGAATACGGGAGGGAGGAACAGGTAGGTGGCACAGTAGATAAAGCACCAGCCCTGGATTCAGAAGGACCTGAGTTCAAATCCGGCCTCAGACACTTAACACTTACCGGCTGTGTGACTCTAGGCAAGTCACTTAACCTTCATTGCCCTGCCAAAAAAAAAAAAATACAGGAGGGGAATTGGTCAGAAGTTACAATGAGGGGGTGGGATTAGGAAGGGCGGTTCCCATGAGGTTCAATCGCTGGGCTGGACTCATCTACTCAAAATAGAACCAGGCCATATGCTTCAGGACATCAAGAAGAGGCAGGTCGGTAGTATTAGTGTAAGTGCATCAGATTGAGTATCAGAAAGCACAGCTCTGACCCTTAGTAGCTGTGTGGCTTTAGATGAGTTACTTAACATGTGTCTCCATTGGCTCATCTGTAAAATGAGGATTCTGGACTGGGTGACTTCTAAGGTCATTTTTTGATTTTAACATTCTATGATTCTCTAGCATGGCAAGTTATCACCATGTCTGAAGAAGTAATTCAAAAACTGGGCCCTATTTTCTGAGGCTGGGACAATTAGGTCTTTTAAAAAATACATATTGGATATGTTACATCCATATACATGTATGTATGTGTATGTGTATGTGTATGTGTATATGTATATGTGTGTGTGTGTGTGTATATATATATATATATATATATATATATATATATATATATGTGAAGCCCACTCTGCTTGGGAAGCTGGTTAATTTCAAATTCTCCCATTGGTAAAGCTGGCTAGCCAGTTCTTATAGATTAAAGAGTGTTCACACAAGCATGATTAATGTGTCAAGGAGTCCAGATCACAAAATATACTTTGTTAACTTACTTTGACAAATGTGTTTTCATTTTAATTGTTTGTGACAAGCATCTTACATTTACTAGTAAATGTGCTGTTGTGTACAGGTGTATCTCACTTTACATAATAGATGTGATCCTGAAAACAAAATCACATGTAAATCAAATTTCTGTAATTTGAGTCAGATTTTAATTGCACATGGAAAACTTACACAAATGAATTCTATGATGAATTTTAAGTAAATAATTAGCCCCTAATTTATCATTTCTGTAAGATATTTTCTGTATCTAGCAATGCAGTATTGTATTCACAGTAGTCATTCCGTAAGGATTTGTTGAATTAATAAATCCAATTTTTATCAGTTATGTTTTCTTAATATGAGGTAAAACTTCATTTTTAAAAAATGTAACACCTACCTTGTGACTGCCTAAATCAAAACTCCCATCACTGGCCACCATGGCCCTACATACCTTACATCCTCAAATAGAATATAAATAAGCTCTTATACAGCAGACTTTTTCACTTTTGGTTTTGTTTTCCCAACTAGGTGGCAAGGTAAATACAGTGCCAGTCTTGGAGTCAGGTGGATCTGAGTTCAAATCCAGATTTGGACACTTATTAGCTATGTGACCCTGCACAAGTCACTTCACCTTGTTTGCCTTGGTTTCCTTATCTGTTAAATGACCTGGAGAATAAAGTGGCAAACCACTCCAGTATGTTTTCCAAGCAAACCCTAAATGGGGTCACTGAGAGTTGGATATGACTGAAAACAACCAAACAACAAAAATTCCCAACCGTACTTAGCCCATAATAGATTCTTAATAAATGGTTTGTTGGATGATGCTTGATGGACAGGACTCTAATCTTGAACTTTTCCTGTGTTATTTACAAGGTAACTATAAGGTAAATCAACTAGTTCATGCTAACTTTTCCCCTCTGATTTTTCATCATCCAATATGATAAACACTTCCCATTTTGGTAGAAGCTTTTAACATCTGGAGCTGGACAGCTCTAAGTTCTCAGTAGGAAGGGCTCTTCTTGGCAGTGCACATCACCCTCATAACACACAGAAGGAAACATCTGCAGCCCATGGTACAGAAGCCTCTGACTCAGATTACTACAACTGTGGGTGCCTGCTGAGCCAGAGTTTATACAAGAGCGTTGGCATTGGTGTCAAGGTACTAAGGTTTGAATCTCAGCTCTTCTATTAACCTATGATCCTGAACAAGTCATTAATGTGTCAAATGACATGCTTGCACTAAATGAACTCTAAGGTTCCTTATAATTCTTAACATTCCATGATTCTATGAGGTTTATTTTTAACATGGTGAGGTAGGGGGAGGAGTATATATCTTGATCAAGGATTTTACTTGGACACATACTCTTATGGATAGCAAACACTGGTTTACAGAACCAAAGACTACATTCCTCAGACCATGGGTATGTTTGCCTGTAGTAGGAGACATCTGCAAAAGAAAGGGGAGAGAAAAGAAGGAAGAATGCTGTATTGGATCACTCTCTGAGGCATGAGATTTGATTACCAGTCTTTTAACATGCATAACAGCAAACGTTAATATTTGCCACAAAATTATCCAGTCTCCTTTGAAATTCTGCCACGGTGTTAGGCTCTCTGACCTCCCATGGTAGGGAATTCCACAGGCTGGCTTCATGCTATTTAATCTCAATCTCTCTCTCTCTCTCTCTCTCTCTCTCTCTCTCTCTCTCTCTCTCTCTCTCTCTCTCTCTCTCTCTCTCTCTCTCTCTCTCTCTCTCTCTCTCTCTCTCTCTCTCTCCTCTCCCCTCCCTTCTCTCTCTCTCTTTTCTCTCTCTTCTCTGTCTCTCTGTCTCTCTCTCTTTTCTTTCTCTTCTCTGTCTCTCTGTCTCTCTCTCTCTGTCTCTCTCTTCTCTGCCTCTCTCTCTTTTTAAATAACATTTCTGAAGGATCCCATCTTGAATTGCTAGACAGAAGAACAAAGGTGAACTGGCCAGTTCCTTAATTTTATCACTGAAATTCCCATTTGCCTTTATTAAAAGGCCAGCTGAATCTAATCTCTCAGCCCTCATCTCTGCCCCAACCTAACCTCTCAATTATTATTCAGCTGTAAATGCAGTTTCTTCACTGTCACGGTTGTTCCTCTCAGACTAATTGCTTTAGAAGGAAATTATTGTTTTTGTGTGTTTTTTTTAACCGGCTAGCTAAACATCTAAAATAAGCAGTAAAAATTCTCCTGGCCCTTCCCACACAAGTCAGTAGACAAAGAGAAGATCTGATGCTGTAGAGAATGCTTTTTAACTCATAGGAATCACGACTGGAAAGTAAGGTAGAATTCTAGGTTCATAGATTTAGAGTTGGACAGTGCCTTAGATGCCAGAGAGTCTAACCCTTTATTTTACAAAGGAGAAAACTGAGTCCCAAAGAGGTTAAATAGACAGGTTACATTGTAGTGGATGGACAGCTGGACTTGGAGTCAGGAAAACATCCCTTTAGGCCATGCCTTAGACACTTCCTAGCTAGATGACCCTGAGAAAGTCACAACCTCTCTGAGACTCAGTTTCCTCATCTGTAGTATGGGAATCATGATAACCCACCTCATAGGACTATTGTGAGGCTCAAATGAGATAATATATGCAAAGCATTTCACATACCTTAAATTATTATGTAACTGATAGTCGGCAGCTATGTGATGCCATGGATAGAGTGCCTGACTGAGAGTCATCTCCCTGAATTGAAATCTGGCCTCAGAGACTCACTAGCTGTGTGACCCTGGGCAAGTCACTTCACTCTGTTTGCCCCAGTTTTCTCATCTGTAAAATGAACCAGGAAAGGAAATGGCAAACCACTCCAGTATCTTTGCAAGAAAATCCCAAATTGGGTCATGAAGAGTCTGATATGACTGAACAGCAAATGTTAATCATTATTAGTAATTGACTTACCCTCGGTCATACAGCCATAATTCAAACCCAGGTCCTCTGATTCCAAATCTACTAATATCAGAGCTGCCTCTCTCACTTTCAAAGTTCTAACATCCCACAGCCCAATTTCTTTTCAATCTGCTCAAATGTCAATCAATTGTTAGATTCATAGACCCTATGAGACTGTACCTGACTTCTAATTAATGGGAGTTTTGCATGCAGCTCCCATGTTTAAAGAAATGTGATTCTAATTGGAGTAGAGAATTCTGAATGTGTCATGATGCTTAGTACCTGCATATGGGGTGGAGTAAGTGCAGAGCTTCTTTGGAGAGAGCTAAAGAAAGACTTTGGAAGCTGCAGGCCTGTGGAGGAAGCAGGATGCTCAACATCCCTGATTTCCAGCTTGGAGACCATCCCCTTGGGTGAGATCAGGCCTTTTTCCTTCCTTTGTGCTGAGATTTACTTCCAACAAAGAGCTCATTCATTACTTTCCAGGATATTCTAATCTGTAGAAATTCTGAAAATTTTTGTTTGGTCTTTTTCACTCAGATAAGTGGGTTTAGCAACTATTTGCTATTTGTGATGGTCTTTAGCATAAATAACATTTGGTGGGAAAGGGCTCAATTGGTGAGTGTAACCTTAGGACTACCCTCCTTATTAAGAGAGAACAGGAAATGAGATCTCCTCCTGAACTCCACCAAAGTCACAACCCTAGACCATCAATACTTGGGTACAGATAGATATAGGTCTAGGGGGCAGCTAGGTGGCGCAGTTGATAAAGCACTGGCCCTGGATTCAGGAGGACCTGAGTTCAAATCTTGCCTGAAACACTTGACACTTACTAGCTGTGTGAACCTAGGCAAATCACTTAACCCTCATTGCCTCACCAAAAATAAATAAATATATATACATATATGTGTATATATATATATATATATATGTCTAGCCAGATACCCCATCAGAGATTAGAGACAGGGAAGGGAAGGGACAAGCACCCAGCCACTACCTTTCTCTTCCCTTCAAGATAGAAATCAGTTCCCCTTGGAGGATGGTGGGCCAGATTCCAGAGATATCTTTCCTTGCAGCCCACAAGTCACGTGTCTATAAATTTAGACAAGCCACGCAGACATATCTTCTATAAGAATACATTTTCTTAGCTGCTTTTTCCTATTTCACCAATAACATCTGGCCTAGAGAGGCTTTTTTTACCTCCCACTAAGACTATTGCAAATCCTTCTTTTGTGTCACCCCCATCTGGGGTTCTCTTGGCAAAGATACTGAAGTAGCATTGCCATTTTCTTCTCCAGCTCATTTTACAGATGAGGAAACTGAGGCAAACAGGGTCAAATGACTTTTCCAGAATCACACAGTTAGCATCTGAGTCCAGATCTGAACTCAGGTCTTTCTGACTCGGAGCCCAGCATTCAATACATTGAGCCACCTAGCTGCCCAACAACAACAATATACAACAACCATAAGATAATAATAGCAAAGCACCAAATAATGATAACTGAAAATTCCCTTCTCTTAATAATAATAGCTAACATTTATATAGCACCTACTATGTGCCAGGGACTGTACTAAGTGTTTTTTACAATTATTATGTCATTTGATTCTCACAACAATCCTGGAAGGTAGATGCTATTAGCATTCCCATTTTACAGATGAGGAAACCAAGGTAGGTAGAGATGATGTGACTTGCCCAAGGTCACAAAGCTAGTAAATGTCTGAAGCAGATTTGTATTTGTCTTCCTGACTCCATATCCAGGGTTCTATCCACCATGACACCTAGCTCTCTCTTATGAGTGCTCTAACGAGTCCTTTGGAGAAGTAAATAGCAAACCACTCCTGCATCTTTGCCAAGAAAACACCAACCAGGATCACGAAGAGTCAGACACCAACCAAAAGATGACTGAACGACCACAAATCAGCATTTCCCTTTTGAAGGTTTCCTCTAAACTAAAGAGAAGAGGCAAAGATGAAGGGAATCTCATAATGCTGAGAGTTAACCTCTACCTTAGCTGGCACATTATGATATATTTGAATAGTATCACCAGCCAAACTGAGTCTGCTGATCCTTAGGCTAAGTACATTGTCAGGGCTCAACAAAGAAGAGCATTATTTTTCTCTCTGTTGTAGTTTGGGTATAAACTTAAGAGTCACAGCTCATACCGTGGATCATTTACACATTTCTAGAAAACACTAAAAAGGCATTAAAATCAGCTAAACTGTTGTACGGTTATGCGGAAGGCTAAGGAAGACAAGTGATTTTTATTGTAACAGTTAAAGAAAAAAATTCCACCGAAGATAATGTCCATGGTTTATGCTGTTACTTCCATTTTGGCCGGTATCATTATTTCTTGGTATATTAGGTTAATGGTTAAAGTCCATTCTTTCTTGTGGATTGCAAAGTTAGAATTTGATTGCTAAGACAAGAGTAATCAAATCTCATTTTTCAGAGTGCATGGCTTCCAACGAACTGTGTATAAACGGTACTCTTCCACCCATCTGGACACTCAGACAGAGCTACTCAAATGTCAGCAAAAACTGAGTTTATTTTTTTAAAGATAGAATCCATGATGTCTGTCAAAATTCCTGGGATTTACATCACAATTCCTTACACATAATAGGCAATGTAATAAATGCTTGTTAATTGATTGGTTGGGTTGTACTACAGCAAAGCCTTGTTTATTCAAACCCCCTTTCATTCAACATTTCTTATCATTTTCTTGGGGACACTAGACTGGGATCTTTCTGAGGACAGGGCCAGTAACATTTATCTTTCCCAGTACTCAGCCCTGTGTGCTCTGACATAGTAGGTGCTTAAAAAATAGTTCTTGGACTTGACATTAAGCTGAGTTGAAATCTATTTTATACTGTTTATTAAGAGAGGAATGGTACAGCTGATAAAAGTGGTTAAAAGGGGCAGCTAGGTGGCACAATGGATAGAGCATCAGCCCTGGAGTCAGGAGGACCTGAGTTCAAATTTGACCTCAGACACTTGACATTTACTAGCTGTGTAACCTTGAGCAAGTCACTCAACCCCAATTGCCTCACTGTGTGGAGAGGGTTTAACCTACTGAAGTTAAACTACCTAAAATCTAAGTATTTTCAACATTCATTTACATTTGATCGATATGCTAATTAGAACTAATTCATATGTTTTCATTAAAATGACCCTGCAGGAGTTTGTTAACATTTTGAAGAACGCTATTTCCCTAAACCAGTCTCTACTTTTTGTAAGTATCTTATGGCAAGGAATGATCTACAAAGTCAGATTTCAGCCACAATAACCATCTAGAACAACATTGAACTTCAAGGATTAAAATAAAGTGTCTATTATTGGGGGCAGCTAGGTGGTACAATGGATAAAGCACTGGTCCCAGATTCAGGAAGACCTGAGTTCAAATCCAGCCTCAAACACTTGGCATTTACTAGTTGTGTGACCCTGGGCAAGTCACTTAACCCTCATTGCCCCGCAAAAATTAAAAAATAAATAAAAAATAAAGTGCCTACCCAGTTGACCATCCAAAGATCATACACAGAAACATGTAAGTATGCTGGACCCTACTTGTGACCTTGCTGATCACAGTAACATAGGGGAAGGGGGAATGGAAAGGGGGCAGGAAGGAGCATATAAACATATACACAGGTCCAAATTTAATAAAAGGCAAGCTGTAATAGAGGGGAGAGAGGATGAGAAAAGGAGAGATGCGGGTAAATTCCTCAGGAATATTTGAGGAGAGAGAGACTGTAGAAGCAGGGAAGACGTCTCCCAGCCTGGAAACAAAGAAAGCTTTGGAAAGGGAGTTGGGAAGGGCGTGTGTGCATTGCAGGCCAGCCTGGATGGATGACTGCAGCCATAAAAGATTGGGGGAAGAACTCAGAGGCCCTCTGCATCTCGCCTCTCATCCTGACCCTGACCTCTCAGGCTTGAAGCTCATACCCTCTACCAGGCTTCACGCCCTCAGCATTTGGGGTTTTGAGAAACCCAGGATTCAGACCTGTCCTAGCCTTTTGGATTTAAACTCACCAAGACCTCAGTTTTGGCGCTGAACTCTCACTCAGCTCTCATGAATGTCTTGTGTTCTGTGTCCCCTCCCATCCCAGCTAAAATAAGCATTCTCTTACTCCTCATTGTCCTTTGTGCTGGGGGCAGCTAGGTGGCACAGTGGATAGAGCACTGGCCCTTGAGTCAGGAGGACCTGAGTTCAAATCTCACCTCAGACACTTAGTAGCTATGTGACCCTGGGCAAGTAACTTAACCCCAACTGCCTTAAACATCTGGGGCCATCTCCAGTTACTCTGATTTTATATCTATATAGATCTATATAGATATATCTTGCCACTGGACTCAGATGGCTCTGGAGGAGAGAGTGAGATTGGAGACCTTGCACAGCCCTCCCTCACTTAAAAATCCAATTCAGTTCAAGTCATGACATTGCCCCGATGTTATGGTCCTCTCTGATAATGAAGGACAAACAACAACAACAATCTTTGTGCTGATTCCTGCATGGGGCATGGGGAGCTAGGCCTGTTCGGTACACACACACACACACACACACACACTCACCAATCTTTAGCCTCAGACCCAATTTTTCCTCCATTCTAAGTATCTGACAGATTTAAGATCCTGCCTTTTTTCCCCAAGTGGGAATCCCTTCCTCCCTTCCTGCCCTGATGATTACCTAATCACTGGAAAGTGCTGGTCTTCAGGGCAGGGTAGAAAAGGGATGGGGGGTGTGGTGGGTGATAATGACTGCAGAGAAGATAGAAGCTGTGATGAGGCTGAGGAGCAGCAAATGTTAATGCTGTTAAAAAGTGAGAGCAGAGGAAAGAAAGAGCTGATTGAGAAAGAGAAGAAATCACAGGGTATTGAGAGTTGGAAGGCACTTAAGAGATCCGTGAAGACCAACCCCCTTATATTATATGTGAGGAAACTGAGGCCAAGAGGCCAAGTGACTTGCCCAATGTCACATACCAAACCTAACTAGGACTTGAACCCAGATCTTCTGACTCCCTGTCTGGGACTTTTTCTTCTTTGTAGCACCAAGTTGAGACAGTTAGCCCTAACATCTAGCACTGATATCTGCCCACTACTTTCTCTGTATTTCCAGTGCACTTTGCTTTGCACATAGTAGATGCTTAATAAATATTTATTGACTGACTCAACTGATATCAACTTCAGAACAATGCTACAATCTCCTGGCCCTTAGTCAAAGATCAAGATGAGTCTCATTCCCTTCATAGGGTCTTAAGGATACCTCTGTGGAACAGCACAGAGCAAAAAAAAATCAAAATAATGATTATTGTCATACAGGAAATAATCAATTATTTTAAATATATTTTATAGACCATAAAATTTATTTTAAAATTTAGGATAAAAAGTTCCATCAAAAGTTGGGGTGTTTTTTTGTTTGTTTGTTTTTGTTTTAAGAGTTAAGCTTTAGGGGGCAGCTAAGTGGAGCAGTGGATAGAGCACCAGCCCTGGAGTCAGGAGGACCTGGGTTCAAATCTGGCCTCAGACACTTGATACTAGCTGTGTGACCCTGGGCAAGTCACTTAACCCTCATTGCCCAGCCCCTCCCCCCCAAAAAGAATTAAGCTTTATTTATTTAGAAAATTAATTTACATTGAAAAATAATTTCTTGACGATGAGTCATTGCCATACATGGTAGACATATACATGGATTTGCCATACTGGGATTACCCAAATAAATGAAAGCATACATTGAGCAAATGGCCATCTATGCAGTGATCTAATGCTACAAGGACCACTCCCTCTAAACTTCTCTCACACTGACCTGTTGCTAGTTCCCAGAATTCCACCATTCATTCTTCATTCCTGTGGGTAAAGTAAATGAACCAAAAATTAGCTCAGGAAAGATATTATATTAAACATTATCAGCCACGAACACTTTAGTAGGCTAGTTCATCAGAGCCTTGCTAAGCTGACAGCTTCTAAGGGTAGATTTTGAAAGGAAAAAAAGAGATTCCTTACACCAGTATACCACAAGATACTGCCCCAAGAAGAAAAGCCTGGACGGAGAAAACACAAGGGCACAAGGTGCCCAGAGAAGGTACACTACAAAGAATGAGAAGGGCACAGAAAGGAGAGATGAAAGCACTGAAGACAGATCTTGCTGACTCTTCAGCTTTGCCCAGAGCCATCCCTCAGTGAAATACATTAAATCTAGGTCCATTCCCACGTGTACAGTTATTTAATTCAACTCAACAAATATTTATTAAGTACCTATTATATGCAAGTTGGGATTTCAGTAGTCTGGTCTATAGGATAGAGAGCCAGCCCCAGGGTCAGGCAGGGCTGTGTTCAAGTCCTGTTTCTGACACAGATTGGTTGTGTGACCCTAGGCAAGTAGCTTAACTTCTCAATGCCCTAAGAAATTCTCTAAAACTAGAGTTGTGAAGCAGTTGTCCATATGCATTGGTAGAAGTTTCTTGACCCAATGTCTGCTATAGCATTGAAACCACAGGTTTGGACCAATGTGAGAAGAAATGATAAAGTCTTTGCCTTTAAGAGACCTGAATTCTCCTGAGGGGCAGAAAGGGACATATAAATATACGCAGTAGGTTGTAATAGGGGGAGGTGGGGGAGGAGGAAAGGAGAGATTCAGGTAAAATACTCAGGAATATTTGAGAAGGGAGAGAATGGAGAAACAGGGGAAATTTCACAGAACCTTGAAGGCGAAGAAAGCTTTGAAAAGGTGGAGTTGGGAAGGACGGACATTCCAGGCAAGAGGGGCATTCTAGGTAAATGACTGCAGGAAGTAGGAGGTAGATAGCATCTTGAATTTAGGCCACAGCTAGGGATCCAAGGAAGCTGCGTGGCACTTGAACACAAGAAATGCGAAATAAGTTTGAAAAGGTAGGTTGGAGTGAGATTGCAAAGGACTTCTAATGCCAGGTTGAACCAGGCAATGGAGAACCACAGAAGGTTTTTGAATTGGGTAGGGGTAAGGAGAGGACGACATGGTTAGACACATTAAGATTATTTTGGCAGCTCTTGATTTGAGGAGGAAGAGGATGAAGTCAGGGAGACCCATACAATTCAAAGGAAGGATTGTTGTGGGGTGACTTTAATTAGGGAAATCTTTTCAAAGGAGGTCAGAACGTGTAACTCTAAGGTAACTCTTCAATAAAATAGCTATGTGGAGTCCAGAGAGCTGCCCAAAGGAGTGTAGGAGAAAGAGGTTTGAACTTGGAATCACGAGACCTGGGTTTAAATCATATCACTGATAACTTTATTGTTCATTCATTTTCAGTCATGTCTAACTCTTGTGACTCCATTTGGAGTTTTCTTAACAGACATATTAGAGTGGTTTGCCATTTCCTTTGCCAGCTCATTTTAGAAATGAGGAAACTGAGGCCAATGGAGTTAAGTGACTTGCCCAGGGTCACACAGTCACACAGCTAGTGTCTGAAGCCCAATTTGAATTCAGGAAAATTAGTCTTCCTGACTCTGGGTTCACACTTTATATACTGTGCCCCCTAGCTGCCCTCTAGCTCTGATACTTATTATCTGTGTAACTTATGATAGGTGATCTTCAATTCCCCTTTGAAACATGGGCTATTAAATAATACCTGTCTGACCTACCTTACAGGGCTGTTCTGATGAAAGTATTTGGTAAACCTTGAAGAACTACAGAAAGGTGAGTTATCATTAGTTAGCTGAGGCATATATAGAACCTGGGGAAGGAGAAGCATTCTTCTTAGTATCTTCCCCAAAGGGGAAGGGTTCTCAAGGCAAGGGCCAATGCAAATGCTCTCCCAATTCACCTCATGCCCTGCCCCACCCCACACACACACGTAGTTATACTATATGAATCTGTCTCCAACCCAAACATTATCCTAATTCTGAAAGAGCCTGACCTCAGGGTGTGAGACCTGGGGCTGGTTATCATCTTGGAAACGACTTTAAGTTGCAAAATACTTGAGGGTAGCATGTACTCAATGGTATCGACATTCCTGACAGTTGGGCACTTCCCAAAACTTCTCACTGTGTGGGAACCTTGCTGTTGCCAATGGGCTGTATCAGTGGTGTGCTGGAACAGGCTCACATCAGCTCAAAAGAATTGATTGTTAAATTTTCAGTGTGAGCACTTACACCTCATGAATTAGCAATGCTATGAATCAGGACTCAATTTATTATTTTGTCTAGACATAAGAAAGCAATGGAGAGGCAGCTAGGTGGCGCAGTGGATAAAGCACCGGCACGGGATTCAGGAGGACCTGAGACACTTGACGCTTCCTAGCTGTGTGACCTTGGGCAAGTCACTTAGCCCTCATTGCCCAGAAAAGAAAAGAAAAAAGCAAAGGAGAAAATTGTAATAATGCAGATTAAACTGAAAAGTGCATCCTGTGGAAAGCTGTTTTCCCCCTAGAGAACCAGTTGTTAAACATTTACCAGCATTCTGGATGAGTTTAAAAAGCAAGTCAGCTCTCACAAAGAGCTGAAAAATGAGGGAGTGAGTAAAGGTATAGATAGGAGTCCAAATTAGCAGGATAGATGAATGCCTTTTTTAGCATAAACATATTCTTGATCAAGATATTACAGTGGGGGCAGCTAGGTGGCACAGTGGATAAAGCACCAGCCCTGGATTCAGGAAGACCTGAGTTCAAATTCGGCCTCAGACATTTGACACTAGCTGCATGACCCTGGGCAAGTCACTTAACCCTCATTACCCCATATATATGTGTGTGTGTGTGTGTGTGTGTGTGTGTGCGTGTATGTGTATGTGTATGTGTATGTGTATATGTATGTGTGTTTATGTGTATGTGTATGTGTATATGTATATGTATATGTATATGTATATGTATATGTATATGTATATGTATATGTATATTTTACAGCAAAGAACTCCTTGAAGTTTTCTGAAGGTGCCCAGAATAACCTTACCTTTTATAAGACCATGAATTTGGAGCTCAGAGACTAACCTCTTTATTTTACAGAAAAGAAGTTGAGGCTTATTGAGGTTAAGTGACTTACCCAGGATCACACAGTCAATGGCAGTTTTTGAACCCACATCTCTCTACTACACCATGATGTATTCGAATCAAGGGTTCTTTTCAATGCATCATTCTGCCTGTCTTTTAATTATCTTCACCAAAGGACTAAAATCCCATTCCAGAGGCATCCCTCCATCCTCCTCATTTGGACCCCTCTCTGCACCTTTTCTCACTCCCCCATTTTTCAGTTCTTTGTGAGAGCTGAATTACTTGCTTTTTAAACTCAAATGATCTCATTTATCCCACTCATCCAAGATCCCTCTCTCATATTCAGATTGAGTCACTCAATCAGTTTCAGCATCATCTACTCCCCACTTGATTAAATTCTAAATGTTATCATCTGAGTATTTTAGGGAGATAATATGTTATAAAAATTTTAAGTAATTTTTAATTAACATTATAATATGCTCTTAATTGAATTTTCCAAAAAGTTGTTCAAACTTCTGCACTACTTGCCACTAAGTAGAGTTTGAATACAAAACACTTATAATTGTATTTTTTCTAAATATAACCTTGTAGACTTCTTTGGCAAGCCAATCATTGCCACCGAGCTGCTTTATTTTAAGAAGAGAGGAGAAATAATACTGAGGAACCTTAATATTTCTTTAGAATATTCCAGGCACCAAATATGAATCAAATCAAGGAAGAGGATATTTACAACCTCAGTATTGATTTGGTGGAGGGCAGCTAGGTGATGCAGTGGATAATGTGCTGAGCTCAATTGGGAAGACTCCTCTTCATGAGTTCAAATCTGATCTCAGATACTCACTAGCTACGTAACCCTTGGCAAGTCACTCAACCCTGTTGGCCTCAGTTTCCTGATCTACAAAATGAGCTGGAAAAGGAAACTGCAAACCACTCCAGTATCCTTGCCAAAAAGAAATCCTCAAATAAGGTCACAAAGAGTTGGACACAACTGAAAAAGAACTCAACAACACCAAAATTCACTTGGTAAGAAAAGTTAATTCTTGTTTTTTCTTAAACCCCGATGTGGAAAGTGTTTAGACTTCAGAGCCCTGGGCTTGATCCCACCCCCAAACACACATCCATGCAAACCAATCTCTATCTCAGCAAGCAAAGGATTATTTGCTGGCCAAGATTGGGGTCAGACAGGAAGTAGCACTTAACCTTGGTGTTATCTCAGTCAAAGATCGGTTATCACTTATGCTAACACTATCACACTGGTTTCTAACTAGTTATGAGCAAAGGATTTACAGTTTCATTGTAATTTTCCCTTAATAGTTACCCTGAGGAGAGGAAAGCAGTTGTTGCTTGCTTAGAGGAAGAGTTAGTGTTTTATAACATGACAAACCAGTCCAGATCAACTTGACAAAAGTCTATCAAGTCAATAACAAAAACAATTGAGTTAGTAAGAGCTGATTTAGCTATTTGCTATTTTTTTTATTGATCATACAGAAAGATCATTTAAAAGTGTTCAACTGTTTTATGTGCATATGTGTGTGTGTGTGTGTGTGTGTGTGTGTGTGTGTGTGTGTGTGTGTGGAGGTGGGGTGTATTCATAGCCTCAGTCTAAATCCCAGAAAGGGAGGCAACTAGTTGGATGTCCCCCGAGGGCAGCATCTGTTTTGTATTTGTACCTTTAGTGCCCAGCACAATGTCTTACACATTGTAGTTGCACAATGGATATTTGTAACAATGAAATGTTTGTTGAGTCCCTTCTATTGATAATAGTGCCACTTGCCTCTTTTTTTTCATCAGCCTTGAAAAGGTTGGATGAGCCAGGATTGGACTTTATTAACATGGAATGAGGGGCAGCTAGGTGGCGAAGTGGATAGAGTACCAGCCCTGGAGTCAGGAAGTGACTGAGTTCAAATCTGGCCTCAGACACTTAACACTTACTAGTTGTGTGACCCTGGGCAAGTCACTTAACCCCAATTGCCTCACTAAAATTAAAAAAATAAAAAACTAAAAAAACATACCATGGAATGAGACTCTGAAAGTGCATGGTAGAAGCAGTCAGAGGAAGGGGAATATGATTTCCAATTCTACTACCTGGGTCTTATTACAGACCTCAGCACTGTCAAGGTACTAATTTGAGATCTTGATTACTTAAGGGTCATTGGTGTTAGAGCTAGAAAATGTCTTGGGCATATGGGATATTCAGGGAGAACTAGAACCTATGGTTTGAGGGCTTGCTGAGACCTTTTCAGGGCTGCTCATCCACCTTTGGTATCCATCTGTCACCCAACTCTCACCTGTGGCTCAAAGAAGCTGTAGCATGCACAGTGGCCACACAGGGTAAAACCACCTGGGCAGATGGGCTTAACCAGGGTGAGTGTAACTGATAAGCCTCCAACTGGTTGGTGAGTTAGGGGGATGTCTACCCCCAAGCACGTGAAGACTTCCCCCAACAGAATGGGCAGATGAGAACAATTTGTTCCAATGGCCAATTAGGCGGCTGAAGCAGGTGCTGTGGAGACTTAGAACTTGGTCAGACACTGAAGAAGCCAAGGTCATCCGCTGCAGTTGTTTTGACTTTTGTCTTGTCGTTGGACTTTGATGACTCTGGGAGAGAGTCCGGAAATGAGGTGGATGACTTTGCACAACTCTGCCTCACTTAAATCCAATTCACTAGCACATCAAGACATCACCCTGTGATATGTCATTGATCCTCTTCAAAAAGAAAGGATAGGGGCCGCTAGGTGGCACAGTGGATAAAGCACCGGCCCTGGATTCAGGAGTACCTGAGTTCAAATCCGGCCTCAGACACTTAACACTTACCGGCTGTGTGACCCTGGGCAAGTCACTTAACCCCAATTGCCTCACTTAAAAAAAAAAAAAAAGAAAGGATGAACAACCACAACAGACAAGACCTGAGAGAGCATCTAACTCAAAACCCTTATTTCACAGGCAAGAAAAATGAGGCCCAAAAGAATGAAATGATTTGCCAAAGGTCATCAAGGTAGAAAAAAGGAGAGTCTCAACCTGAACCCAGGTCCTCTGACTTTATAGCTAGTGCTCTTCCCATTATGCCACAGTGACATATTTCCAAGATGCATCATCTCATAGTGTGAGGACTCTTTCAGTGTCTTAGTGAATGGCTTTCGTGAGCTGCCATGACCAAAAGAATTCCTTACCTGACAATCATTACTGAAATAACTTTCTACCATACATTGTGACCTCATAATTAAAGAGGTAGACATTTCTTACCTCCTAACATTTCCTTGCTATAGATAATTAGAGATAGCTAGAATATAAACTCCTTCAATAGAATGCAAGCTTTTTGAGAGCAAGGGCTATTTCATTGATATCTTTGAATCCTTACTACCTAGAGCAGTACCTGGTATATAATAGGTGCTCAATGAATGCTTATTGAATAAACAAATAAAATAACTTGCCATACATATGAACTTTTCCCCAAAATGCCTTTCATCCTAGCAGAAATAATCCCATACTGATCTCAAGTATACCTCCATACACGGACATATGACATATCTACACATGGAAATGTGTTCATACCTGTTGACACTTGAATGTCAAAGGAAAAGATACAAAAGATCTAAGGAAGCCACATCAGATTTATTAATGTGTTTCGTTATTTCCGAGGGATAGGTGGTATTGTAGCAGTCCATTAAAGCCACACAGCGTGTCGAGGTATAAAGGATGTTACATAAAAGCACCACCTGTAGCCACCCTTTTAAAAGAAAAGTCCTTGGCAGACAATGGCACCGGGAACCAGTTTAATCAGAGAGGAGTCAAGATGACGGAGACATAAATTAAGCATTCATCCTTGAGTAGCAGCCAAGCAGCCAGAGCCACCGTAATCCCAATTAATCCCATTTCATGTTGGATGCCCTTTCACAGGGGGCAAGAGGGAAGAAAGAGAATTTTCACATATTGGTTCTGCATGAGCTCCTTACCTTTGCCAGGGTGGCTCTGCTATAAAATACAACCCTGAAGAAAAGCGTTCATTTGGGGAAGCTGGAGCAGGCAGTGCCCTTCCTTCCCCAGGCTACCTAGAATGATGTGTCAGAGAGAGCTCTGGCCCAAGGACACTGTGTACTATTGGTTAACAACATTGTCAGGCCTCGATCTGCTGGAGCTGGGACTTCTTTGGGACACCTACAGAAGACTATCTCTGACTCATTTCCACCTACTCAGACAAGTGAATTGATCTGCTATAACCTAATCCTGTCACCATTCTGGAGTGAACAAAAGCTCTCCAGTGGAAGCCATACTTTGCCAAATGATTCTTGGTTTTTATCAAAGAGTTGATTTGCTTTCCAAAGATGAGAAATTTCCCTCCAGAGAGTAGTGATTCCGTCTGCAGACAGAATTAGTTCAAGGCTGAATCTTGCAGGCCTGAGAGGCATAAAAAAAGATTGTCCTGGCCTGCCTCTCACCTCCTCCTTTGGAAGAGGGAAGATCTACCAAAACAGACTTCTGCTGCCACCTTCAGAAACCCCAGAAATTCTTTGGTTCCTCCAACCCAGGCCACCTAACTCTCTGCTCTGCATCAGAAATCAGCCTGGAGCTGAGCTCTTTTGACTCTGAACTGGAGAGCTTTTTAGAACCCCGCATCCCTGAGCTAGCTTACCTTTACCGGCCAGAGGTCAAATTGGCAACTCTTGTGTTGGGGAGCTGGGGGAATAGCAGAGGAAATAAGACAAGAGAGCCAAGGCTCTTCAGCTGAACCTGAGCTGAGAACAGGGTACACAGCTGCTCTCTGATAATTGCAGGCTTGTGCTTCCAACCAGCCTCTCCCTTCTATCTACCTGCCTCGTTAAAGACTCCCAGGTCCATGGCGCTGGTGGCCAATGAAATTCTGTGGGGTCTTGCCTGTTTGTAGATGCTGTCTTGTAGGCACATGTTCAGCTCAATCATTACTGAAACAACTCCGAGGACCAAGAGTGCAACAGAGAGGTCTGTCCCTCCCTTACCTAAGAGCTGGACATCGGCCTTCAGATGCTTTTTTAGGGGAAGAAGTGTGTCTCTTATGTGGCCTACAAAGTGTTCGTCACAGTTTGAGCCTGTAATGTAAGCCAGACAATAGTTTTTAGTTGTTTCAGTCATGTCAAACTCTCTGTGACCCCTATATGAGGTTTTCTTGGCAAAGATACTGGAGTACCATTGTCATTTCTTTCTCCAGCTCATTTTACAGATGAGGAAACTGAGAAAAACAGGGTTAAATGATTTTTCCAGAATCATACAGCTAGTGTATGAGACCATAACTGAACTGAGGTCTTTCTGACTCCAGGTCCAGCATTCAATACATTGAGCCACCTAGCTGCCCAACAGGAGATAAAAGTCAAAGCTTCATTTTGGTTCTCCATCAGGTCTGGGAGCTGGGAGCTCTGTCATGATGTCATTTTGACTTTGATGGACCTTTGTCACTTGTTGAAGTCTTAGTTTCACAAAGGATGCCAAATTTAATTTCTGGGTTTCAGTCAATCATTTAAAAAATAAGTTTTATAAAAAGAAATACAAAATTATGATCCCATCTGCCTTTAAAGATACCAGAGTGCTAATTTCTAAAAAAATTTCTTGTTCGTGAGGAGTTGAAGCCAAAATCCAAAATGGAGTCCCCTAGACCATCTTTGTATATGTATGCCAAGAGAATTGGAGAAGGGGGCACGATTAATGGGAAGAAAAGGACAAATGGGATGTTAGGCCTTTTGATCATTAAATACATTCTCAGAAAAATTCACCTATGAGGGGAAAAAAACAAAGTCCTTTGGGAAGGACAAACTTTTCTTTGGGAAAATGTATTCATTTCCCTTTCAGTGATAGACACTTTTTAGCTGGGTGTGTTGACAAGAGAGCCTTAAGGAAATCACATTTTCATCATTTTGGTGAAACACTATTTTTTTACTTGGCCCTTTGCCTGTTTAATTCAATGATACTTTCCTGGATGCCCCTCAGAAAGTATTTTTGGTGACCTACAGTTATATATCTTGACAGAACTTTCCAAATCAAAGAGAAAAGTGGAAAGCTCGCATTAATGTGTCTCCCCTAAGGGATGAATTCAGTTGCAGCAGGGTTTTTAATTGCTGCTTCATTGTGGGGTATAAATAACTTCCTAAATACATTCTTTAACATTGTTTTCCTTTGTTTTTTTAAAGAACTGGTAGCTAGATGCCAGTTCCTGTGAAAAAGGATCTTAGACTTTTCATGTATCCCAAAGGTCAATTTGAGCAGCCTGTGGCCAAAAAGCCCAATGAGTTTGGTTTGTTTGTTTGTTTGTTTGTTTGTTTGTGGGTGGGGGCAGAACTAGACTTGCAATTTCATTAGTGCAACCTATACATAAATAAGCATGATTGCTTACTGCCTTAGGGAGGGAGGAGGGAAGGAGGGATAAAATTTGGAACTCAAAACTTTAAAACTTTGTGTTCCAAGGCAGCTAGGTGGTGCAGTGGATAAAGTACCAGCCCTGGGTTCAGGAGGACCTTAGTTCAAGTCCAGCCTCAGACACTTGACGCTTACTAGCTGCGTGACCCTGGGCGAGTCACTTAACCCTCATTGACCCACCAAAACAAAATAAAACAAAACAACCCAAAAACTTTGTGTTCCAAATTCTCTTCCTCCCTACCCACCAAGAACTCAAGCAATTCAATATAAGCTATACATGAATAGTCAGGCAAAACATTTCCACATTAGTCAGGTTGTGAAAGAAAACAGACGAAAACAAAACTTAGAACTCAAAACTTTAAATAAAATGTTTTTTCAATAATTTCATTAGTGCAAAAAACTTTTGCTAATGTAGGCTGGTGATTACTCAGCAATGTATAGTTTTAGAGTTGCCAGAGGGCACTGAGAGGCTGCTGGGTGGCACAGCAGATAGGGTGCTTGACTTGGAGTCAAGAAGCCCTGAGTTGGAATTCTGCCTCAGACATTTGCTAGCTGTGCAACCTTGGGCAAGTCACTTAACTTCTATGTACCTCAATTTCCTCATCTGTAAAATATAGATAATAATAGCACCTACCACACAGGGTTGTTGTGAGGATCAAATGAATTAACATGTATCAATATTTCCTGGAGTCACATAGCCAGTAAATGTAAGAGTTGAGTCTTCCTGAATTGATCTTCCTCATTCCAAAGCCTGTTTTCTCTCTTCTGTGGCACAACTCCCTCAATGAAAGCTTAGCATACAGAGAGAGAGACAGGGAGAGACAGAGACACAGACAGAGAAAGACAGATAGAAAGATGATAGAGAGATATGTATATGTGTATGTATGTATGCATATGTATATATACAAATATATACTATATATGGCTATAGATAGATACATAGATACATAGATAGATAGTTACTGTGAGAAAATGGGTAGTTGTCTCCCCTCAGTGAGGATATAAAAGTCAATCATACTCCTCCTAACCCGTTTTTAGGACAAAGGTCTCAGATCCCCTCCTCCCTCTCTGGCTAACAAAATCACATGGTTCAAGGAGCCCTGGTCTCAATAAGGTCCACTCCAGAGTTGTGTCCATATAAGGAAGAGGGATGGGAATACTGCATTCCAATTAGCTAGTTTTTGCACATAGATTATAACCCTTGAGTAATTGGACCAAAGATGAAAAAGGGGAGGGTCCATTCACACTAGGGACTAGGGTATAAAACAGGGCCTGTGAGCCCCCTTTCTTTGCACCCACTAGCTGCACACTAGGGTGCCTCCTCACGAGAAGGAAATAAAAGAGCCTTTGTCACATTGCTGCTGAGTTCCTGAGAATTATTGAGAAAAGGATTGTTTTCCCTCACAGTTACATTTTTAATATATGGTTACATTTATATACATATATATGTAACCTAAGTTTTCTCTCTTTATATATGTGTCTGTATATGAGTATATTTAATCTATAATATATTCCATAATATATTATCTTATATATTATATACAGTATGTATATGTATGGGGCAGCTAGGTGGTACAGTAGAGTGCCAGGCCTCATCTTCCTGAGTTCAAATCTGGCCTCAGACATTCCCTAGCTTCGTGACCCTGAGCAAGTCACTTAACCCTGTTTACCTCAGTTTCTTCATCTGACAAATGAACTGGATCTTTGCCAAGAAAACCCCAAATGGGGACATGAAGGGTCAGACACAACTGATCAACAACCAATTGAGGAGATTTGGAGTCCCCTAAAAAAACCTCTCAACAGGTGGACCTGTCCATACCCATGTGCTTTGTGTATATGTGCACTTACAAAACTGAAGAATGATAGCTGCCTATGAAATCTCACCTCTGCAGTCTACTTAGCATTGTGATGTTTGGTCTGTACTTTGAGACCTGCTAGTTGCCATGAGCCCCTCCCTGCATCCTGACCCTACATCTGCCTTTTGATACTTTCCCTTCCCTTCAGACTCAATTCAGAAGCCACTTCCTCCCTGTCTTCTTTGACCTCTTCCTTCTCCCCGCCCCTGCTTAGATCTCTCACTTATCCAGTACCACGGTCATTCCTCTCAGGCATTTAATATATTCTAATTTGTATGACATTTATCTGTGTACATGTTTCATCCTTCCTATTAGATTATGTGCTACCTTACAGCAGGGATTGTGTCCTATTTATTTCTGCTTCTCTTTCAGGGTCTATCATCTTTGTATATGGTAGGAAGTTAATTCATGTGTTTTGAATGAATGAATAACAAATGATAGATTTTCTAACCCCCCCCCAGCATCCTTAAATGAACAAAAAAATTTTTTGCGTTTAGTAGGAAGTTCAAGGTCTAAGTATTTTGCCTTTAAGCATCTCTATGGTTCCCTGTTCCAGTAGTGGGTTAAGGTCTTCAGAAAAATCTAGATTCTTAGAAAAGGCTTAAGGAAGGCTTTTCTTGAAATTTGCCATTATGTCTTTTTCCTGAAGCCAGTTAGCACTCAACAAATAAAAGGATACCTCTCCTTGGTTACAACCCAATGTATAAACACATTGTGCTTTTAAGTCTTTGAAGAATGAAACTGTGGACATAAAAATAGTACTTGTCATCTGTCCTTTGTTCTTGAAGAGGACCATGACATCAGGAAATGATATCACGACTTGGAGTGAATTAGATTTAAGTGAGGGAGGGTTGTGCAAAGTCACCAGCTTCACTCTCTCCTCCAGAGGCACCTGGGTATAGTAGCAAGACCTATATCAGGACTTCTGGAGATGGCCCCAGATGTTTGAGACAATCAGGGTTAAAAGTGATTTGCCCTAGATCACACAGCTAGTAAGTGTCAAGTGTTTAAGGCTGGATTTGAACTCAGGTTCTCCTGATGCCAGGGACAGTACTCTATCCATTGCACCACCTAGCTGCCCCTAAGGTACTACCTACTAAACTACTCTAACCCTAACACCCATTGGATGAGGTAATGTGACTGCTGCTAAATGAGCTCAATTTTCCTTTAAAATATTATCATATCCCAATTCCAGTCTCAGAAGCACCTTCTAGCCTCCTTTCTTTTATCTTTAAAAAAGGTGCCATTTTGAGATTCTATAAGATCCCATGAGATCCCACTAAATTTAAAGCCCTGAGCATTGTCTACTGAACACATTCACTTACAGAGATAGTCTCAGCCTTGCTGTTTCTAGAGCAGTGATCAGAGGACCCAAAAAGTGATCTTGTCTCCAGGATTTTGAAACAAGAGATGATTCAAGTAAAAGATCAGTATGCCTAAGGCAGGAAAAGAACATCCATTATAACTGGAACTAACAAGAATCCACATGCCTTGGATGGAATTGTCTATCTACAGAAGCTTTCCTTAGAGGTAACCAGTTCTAGAATGTTATCTGTAAATAGCTTGCTAGAAATGAAACGAAGGTACCCTCTAACATAGCATCAGGAAAATGCCAAACTAAACACCTAAGCAATAAACTGTAATGATATACACACTTGTAAATTGCAATACACCATGAAAATTGGATGAATGAAGGAGAATAATCAGAATTGCACACATGGCATCTAGAAAAAAAAGAGAATGAGAGTAAGACTTATCAGCAGCTTCAGAGTGTCCGTTGATGTGGGTACCCTGACCACTGGACACAAAGAATTTGGTGTGTGTGTGTGTGTGTGTGTGTGTGTGTGTGTGTGTGTGTGTGTGTGTGAATCAGATGACCATAGCACCAGTGGAGCTAGAGACATATCCTAGGATAGGCCTTCAAACTTTGCCAGTGGCAGCTGGTCTGATCTAAGTCAGGCACATAGCTATTGCAAGTGAATATTCAGGATGTCGGCCATAGGAATGGTCTGATGAGAAAGTGCTCAGCTTCCTTAAATGAAACAAAAGACAATGTAAGACCTTGGTCTGGCAGGTCAGGAGTCAAGACTAAGAAACTCAAGCTGAATAAGAGCAAGGGCTGGACAATGAGATGCCAGAGAGTTCAGACAAAGATCATCAGAACCACATAGGAACAGTAGTTGGTAAAACTTTATTACTATTCACAAGAGGAGGAGGAGCAGGAGGAAGAAAACAGATGCTAGTAGGGAATAACCTCTGCATATGGCCGCTATCGCCCCAAGCACCACCCAAAGGCTTCTGGATGTGGAACCACTCAATGGCTTTATCGTTCTAATTCAAGGCCCAGAGACCTTGAAGGCTTAAACTTACACAGAGTTTTAGACAAAAAAATGCTAGCACCAATAGGAGAATGTCTTGTCATCCGTAGGGGAGGAAAGTAGTATAGCAGGACCAGTGAAATGAAAGTATTTCTAAATTCCCTAATAAGGAGTGAGGAGTCGGGGCATGAGGAAGAGTCTAATGCCTGAAACAGCCTGTTCTCTTCCTCTTCCTACGTCTTCTCTTCCAATGTTTTTATCTAGTTTTTGGAGTTCTGCTCAGCTTGACCAACAATCAAATAATCTCCAAGGCACCATGATGTTCACCTCAAAGGGCAGCTCCCATATAGAAACCTCAACGGTGCATTCCCACACAAAGATTTGAAAACAAGAAAGAAGTTATTATGGGTAATTATACTATTATTAATAATTTTTTTTTAGTGAGGCAATTGGGGTTAAGTGACTTGCCCAGGGTCACACAGCTAGTGTTAAGTATCTGAGGCCGGATTTGAACTCAGGTATTCCTGACTCCAGGGTCGGTGCTTTATCCGATGTGCCACCTAGCTGCCCCTTATTATTAATAATTAAACAACCATCATCGGGGGAATTAACCCATGTGAAGATTTAGCCTGAAACTATCTGCAGGAGCTCGAGTCCCTGTCTCCTCCGCAGCCACATTTGTTTAAGGTAGTTCCTCCGCCTCCCAGAGTCCTTGTGCTGTCAAATGGTCCAGCATCAGAAATGGATATGGCTCCACCGATGGAAATGACATTAAAGAAGAGGCTTTGCTACCAGCTTGGCCATTCCACCCTAAAGACCATTCTACTTGCAGCCAAAATCGCCTGTATGGCTAATCTTCTTGTATTATAATTCGAGTTTCTTGACAGTAAGGATTATCTCAGCTTTTCTATTTGGGGCTCCAGCATTTAGTACAGTGCTTTGCATACACTAAGTGCTTAATTAATGTTTTTTTAATTCATTCATTAATTCATTAAGCACCTACTAATGCCCAGACCCTGTCCTAGGTGCTGAGGCTACAAAGATAAAGCCAAATAGTCCCTACCCTTGAAGAGCTTTGACTATAACAGAGCAGATAAATATATATATATATAATATAATATATGAATATATGTGTATATATATGTATATATGTATATACATACACATATATATGCATATATGTAATATATGAGGCAGCTAGTTGGTACAGTGGATATGGTGCTGGGCCTGGTGTCAGGAAGACTTATCTTCATGTTCAAATCTGGCCTCAGAAACTTACTAGCTGTGCGACCCTGGGCAAGTCACTTAACCCTGTTTACCTCAGTTTTCTCATCTATAAAAAGAGCTGGAGAAGTAAAAGGCAAACCATTTCAGTATCTTTGCCAAGAAAACCCCAAATGGGGTCAGGAAGACTTGATGTGACTGAAATGACTGAAAAACAACAACAAAATATGTGGTGTATAGATTATGTGTATAAGAACATGTGTGTATATACATATATTCACATATATGTGTATTATATACGTGTGTGCATATATAAGACACATATAGAGTGGATACTAGGTAACCTTGTAAGTTTCCAGCAGCTGAGCGTGGTCCAACTGGAATATGAGACCCTTGAGTTGAAGGCTGAAGGAAACCAGCTATTCAGAGAGGCTAAGATGACAAGGGGGAACATTGCAGGCCTAAGGGACAGCCAGAGGAAAGGCACGGAGATCAGAGAAGTACCGCTCACTGTGTGTGAGGAACAAGATGCAGACCGGTATAATGGGACCATAGAGTATAAGGAGCAGAGACATGTGTAAGAAGTCTGGGAAGGTACCACTCAAGTAAAATTATCTAGGAATGACAGATTTAGAACTGAAAGAGACCTCAGAGACCATGGACTCTAACCCCATGATTTTGTGGGTGAGGCATCTGAGGCACTGAGAAGTGACAGAATGGATAGGGCACTGGATCTGGAATCCAAAAGACCTGAGACCAAACCCTGTCTCAGACTGGCTGTGTGACCTCGGTCAAGTCACTTAACTTTGCTGTGCCTCAGTTTCCTCATCTGTGAAATGGGGATAATAATAGCACCTATTATTGCCTTCCAGGGTTACTGTAAAGATCAAATGAGATCATATTTGTAGTGTTTTGCAAGCTTTAAAAAGCTATATAAATGCATTGATGATAACAATAATGATATGAATTTGCCCAGGGTTATCCAGCTATTAAATGTCTGAAAGAAGATGTGAACATGGGTATATCTGACTCCAGGTACATTGAAAATATTACTGAAGGTGAAAGGATAATTTTAAAGAAGAAAACATAAGCTAAGGAACCCCCTTCCTGGTCACATTTGGAGTCTTCATATGGAATAGTCTTCTAAGAGTTCTTATAGACTGGTTAGCCCTTACTGGATTTGAGGGAACGAATTGCAGCATTGATGAGTGCTACAGACAGGCATGGGAACAGACTCACTTTCATCCATCTTTTCCATCTCTAATTTCCCCAAATTTAGGGCAAATATATAAAATGACTTTATGCCAACAGAGCCAAGTTCATTTGGGTGGATCTGGCAAAGAGATTGTTCGTTGTCATTAATATACAATGGAAGACATCTGATGTGAAATTCATAATTGAAATGTTACGAGCAGTTCAGCATATGGATCCTTCACGTCCACTTAATTGCCAGTTTAGTAATAATTTTATGTAATGAAGCATTATTAATAATACGTGAAATACTAAATTGACGTAATACCCTAAAAACGTAATATGACATTTGCTGTGAAAATAATGTTACAATTCCAGGTGTATTTGTTATGATTTCAACATATGTGATATTATGGTAAAGGTTAAATTAATGTTTAGAAATAGCTCAGCGATGATATCTTATAATAAGTGCTCTGAATTGTAAGCAATCATGTTTTGTTTTTGTTTTTCAGAAAATGCTTCTGCAGACATCTCTTGGGGGAAGATCTCAAAACACCTGGGCCAATTTCCCTTCCCCTGTACCTATCCTATAGGTCAGGCGTTATCTCATCTTGCCCAGAGTAACTTAAAGAGGTCAATAAATTTGACTAAGCTTACTTAGTAGGAGAGCAATAGAATAAGGACTAGAATCCCAGTCCCAATAACTTTTGGGGCCGAAGATGTCAAAGCTATATGTTTTCCTTTCCTTTTTTCTTAACTTCCCAGAGTGCCTAGAGCTATGCCCTGCACACAAGAAAGAACTCATTATAGTTTATTGATAGCCTGATCTTAATTATGTGATATCATTTCATGATTTCTACCCTCCTGGAAATTTTCCCAACATGCTCATTAACCTTGCGATGGTCTGTAGTTTATTTCCCTTCTTCCCCCTTTATATTATAGCTTCCCTTGTGGCCAAGCTAATTTTCAGAATATCACTATATATGCATTTTAGCAAGACAGACATGTATACAAACAGAAGGTTACATTAGCATCTTTCAGAGCTGTAGTGAATAAATGTATTTTAAGGATCAAACTTATTTGGCAGAATTATACTGGGAAAAACTGGCAAAAGGCAAAGAAAACTTAGGTCACTGGTTCAAATCTGTCCCTGGGTTAGCCAGGTGGAATGGAATTTCCATAACTGACAGATGTTTAGTGGCCTCTGTGGAATGAGTTGGTGGCCTCCGTCCAGTTTCAAGTAGCCAGATGTTCTAATCACTAAAATCAGCATTGCAAACTGATGTGGGACTTGATGAGCATCCTTGCTGAACCCTTTAGCTGAGAGACAGAGTTGAATTGGGGTAGACTCTGGACTAGGTATGAAGAACAGTTGTAAAAGTGATATTAGTTGATGGCATCCATCTGTACAACTCCTTCCAGAGTTCTGCAGATAAACCCCAGGATTTCCTCTCATCTTCATAGGATTTCAATTTGGCATCTTTCATACATGTTTTAGGCCAACCTTATTAATTTTCCACCTGAGATGTGAATCAAGGACTAGCTGGGGATGATAAAGTCAAGGAAAATAACTGAGAAAGATTTTCCCTAGGGGAATTCACTTGTCTTGCCTTCTCACTCCCAAACCCAGCCCAGCCTGGGCCAAACCTGGCCAGCCCGAAGGATAGAGATTCAGACTAGGGGATGGAGGCTCCATTCCAGTCTGACCCAATCCTCTAATTTCCTTACACTAGAATAAACTCTGGCTTTACTTATAGCGCCTAACTCCTAAGGTTATTGTACAGATCAAATGAGATATAAAGTATATAAACTTTAGAGTGCTATATAAACCTCAGCTATTATTATTATTATTATTATTGTTATCATAGCCACAACTACTTTTGTATTGTTAAACCCATTAAATAGCTCTTTTGGAAATATGGTTTTTATGGTATCCTTTTCCTAGTTTCCTTTTTATTGCTTATATGGCTACCTGGGAGGAAGTGTAAGCTGGGCCCAAATCTATATGGTTTATATAGCAGGACAACAGTCATTTTCTGTCTTTTATAGATCTGACTAGTAGGGCTTTCCCTCAGGATAACTCGTAGGATGATCCACTTTCCTGTAGCTCCTTCAAGTATATGGAGCACTTTCCTTACAACAATCTAACTAGGTTAAATATTATTATATCTATTTTACAAATGAGGGAACTGAGGACCAGTTAAGTGACAAGCTCATAAGTCAAATGGCTAATGTTGGAATGGGAACTTGAGACTGGTTCTTCTGACTTTAAGGCCAATGTTCTTTCCACTATGATATATGAATACATTCCTGGTGAAATGTGAGCCGTATGGAACATAAATCAAGAGGAAAGGCAAGGATAAAATCTGTGCTGTCTTCCAGTTTATAAACATGGGTAATCTGTATTTGCCTCAGAAAAAGTCCTCTCAGACTTGCTAAAAGTCAAACTGCTACCAGAAGTAGCAGTTTTTAGAGAGAACCAGAGCCAGAGAGATACAGAGACAGTATGGGGCGGGGGGGGGGGGGGAGGGAAGGAGAGAGGAAGGAAGGGAAGGAGGGAAGAAGAGAAATAAATGTATAAAATACAAACTTCTCTGTCTGGCATTAAAAGTCATAACGTGGCTCCAGCCTATCTTTCCAAGCTGATTACCCATCATTCTCTCTCATGCATTCTATATCCCATCCAAACTAGTCTACATATCACTCATGCTGCATGTTTGTGTCTTTCCACGGCAGCCCTAAAAAGCACCCCCTCTTCACCTCTGCTTCTGCGACTCCATAGCTCTCCACAAGGCTGGATTCTCCTACAAGAAGCCCTTCTGGGTGCTGTTCTTATCCAAAATGATTCCTATTGGTTTTGTATTTTCTTATCTACATATGTGTTGTTTTTCCTTAGTAGAACTAAAGGTCCTTGCGAGCAGGCACTGTTTTGTGTTGATCTTCTTAATGCCTTACAAGTAGTAAATGCTTGTTGAATTAATTGAATGAGAGATAGAGTAAGCATGGAAAACTTGATGGATGTGAAATTTAAACTGAGCCTTAAAGAAAGTCTGGGGCAGCTGGGTGGCACAGTGGATAGAGCACTGGTCCTGGAGTCAAGAGGACCTGAGTTCAAATCTCACCTCAGACACTTAGCTGCATGACCCTGGGCAAGTCACTTAATCCCAAATGCCTTAAACATCCAGAGTCATCACCAGTCCTCCTGATATATATCTTGTCCCTGAACTCAGATGGCTCTGGAGGAGAAAGTAAGGTTGGTGGCCTTGTATAGACAGCCCTCCCTCACTTAAATCCAATTCAGTGCAAGCCATGACATCATCGTCCTCTTTGAGAACAAAGGACAAACAACAACAAATAAAGTCTAGGCTTTATAGGAGAATAAGGAAGGAGGGAGGACATGAAGAGTAGCAAAGACAGAGCTGAATGAACGTGAAGTATTCCTGAGGCAGAAAGAAAACAAGCCCGAATCGTGGACTTGTGGGAAACAAGGCTGAATAAAGCAGGGTGGGAATAGATTGTAGAGGGCCCCCCCAAAATAAGCAGCATTCAGACTTCAGGTTGTGAGAAATGAGGAGCTGCCAAAAATTTGGGTCAGGGTTACATTCAATGGAAGGGGAAGAAGGAAGGATGCCAAATGAGGCTGCTTTTAGACCAGGTACAGGATGAGAAGGACATGAACTAGTTTGGGCAGTAGAAATGGAAAAGAAAGATTCTAGACTGATATTTTGTTTGGTTTTTCGGGGGGGAGGTTCTGTTTTGGTTTTTGGTTGCTTCTTTTGTGGGGCAATGAGGGTTAAGTGACTTGCCCAGGGTCACACAGCTACTAAGTATCAGTGTCTGAGGTCAACTCGGATCCTCCTGAGTCCAGGGTCGGTGCTTTATCCACTGTGCCACCTAGCTGCCCCCTCTAGACTGATATTTTGAAGTAAAAATAAACAGGATTTAGTAACTGGTTGGATATGAGATATGAAAAACAGAACTGAGTCAAAGATTACCTTAGGATTTCATATCTAAGATGACTGAGAAAATCACGGTACTTTTACTAGAGATAGAGAAGTTGGGGGATGAAGAGAACTGGTTTGTTTGCTTATTTGGGGAATGTAGATGTTGAGTTTAGTTTTGAATATGATGACTTTATGCTTTCATCATGACAGTCAAACACATATATCTAGTAGGCAGTTGGAGTCATAAGATTGGAGTTTAGGTAAGGGGACAAGATTGGTGAGGTAGAACTATGAGAATAATTTACACATAATAACAACATCATAAAGAAAAATAGCTTCAAAAGACTTGAGAACTCTGATCAATGTAATGACCAATGATGATTCTAAAGGACTGATAATGACAGAGTGGTGCTAGACTCACAATGCAGCAGAAGACATAAATTATTGGACATGCATGGCCAATTTGGAGATTTGTTTTGCTTGTCTATGCATATTTGTTACAAGGGCTTGGTTTTTCCTTTTCCTTTTTCTCCTAATTTGTGTAGGGGGGAAGGGATAATATAGATAAAGTAACCAAAAGAAGAAAAGAAAGAGGATCACTGAGGCAACTTAAAAAAAAACTGCAGAGAACAGAAGGAAGGATAGAAAGAAGCACAGACTAGCTGGATAGCTTTGAAAACTCCAAGTTGAACTTATTCTGTATTTAAAAGAAATGTAAGATCTGGAATTTCAGATACAACCCTCTTTTTCTGTTTCCTTTATATGGAAATGCCCATTTTGTTTGCTGTTTGTTAGGTTCAAAAATAAAAATAAAATTTAAAATGAAGAGAAATATTGGTGATGTATGAATAGCTCTGTGAGTTACCAGCAAAGAGACAGAGAACTTGAGACTGAAACTCTAAGAGGACAAAGAAAGAAAAGAAGAGGGACACCAATGTCAGAGGACAAGAGGAGCTTTTAGCTTTTCCTTTCTATAATACAGCTAAGTGGTTCCATAGTGTACAGAGTGCTGGACCTGGAATAAAGAAGATTCATCTGTCTGAGTTCAAATTTGGCCTCAGACACTTACTAGCTGTGTGACCCTGGGCAAGTCACTTAACCCTGTTTGCTCCAGTATCCTCATCTGCAAAATGAGCTAGAGAAAGAAATAACAAAACCCTCCAGTATCTTTGCCAAGAAAATCCTAAATGGGGTCACAAAAAGTCAGACAAAACTGAAAAATGACTAGACAACAATAACTACTGTATTGTCCTTTATAGTAGATTCACTCCATTAATGCTCTCCTTTGATGCCTCATCCTGGCACTGAGATGATTCTGGGTTTTCAAAGACTATGCCAGCAGGCACAAACTTGGGCAGGGCCTACCAAGTTGGAAAGGTTTGTGTGCTAGTCCAGTGATGGACTGTATATTTGTCAGTTGAGGATTATTCCACTAAGTCCTAAAACATTCACTGCCACGAACTATTTATGAATTTTTTATCCACAGAAACAATAGGAGATACCAACATATAGCATCAAAGGATTGTAATCTGTGTTGGTGGAGGAAATACTGACACCAGATCCCTGAAATATGGAGCCCAAAGACCTGATTGCTTGTCAGAGAAGCCTCATTTATCTCCATTTACCCCTTAGAAGACTTGGCAGGCTGCAATCACAAATAAAGGGCAGAAAGCTAATGTTTTTAAAAGAATGCCTTCCTTACCATGGCATTCAAAGAACACTAGGCCCTATTCAAGGCCCATGGGTTAATATTAAGAACACTAGTGTGTGAATTTTTATTCCAGTTGCATATCCATCTTTACACTTGGGCCACTCCCTTTGGATGGAAATCACCATTCCAGGCTATCACATTTAACAAAATGGGAAGCTTTTTCTGGACGGGTTCTTACTTCCAGTCCAATCCAATCATCTCTTGGGTAACAGCTAGGCCAACTGGCCCATCACTGACCAAAATTAAGGGCCAAGTAGCTGATTAGAAATGCAGTTAGCTGTGTAGCTGCCAACTGAAGTCACCTCAAATGAGGTAAAGCCGGAACAACTGTCCTTATTTCTTCAGGGAACTGAGGGAAGTGGGCATTTAAAAGCTTCATATCTTCTCTAAAAATATTAAATCTATAAAAGATTTGATAATTTACATTCATGAAATTAGGATATGATTATTAACCCCACCAAAGAATCCTTCATGTCACAACAGAATTCATTACAGGATTCCTTTTGACTAATGAGTGAGCTTATTACGTTGAAAATAGTGTTTAATTAGTACTTTGCCATAGCATCTATTATGGAAGAGAAAGTAGGTCATTCTATCTAGTCTATCATTTTTTGTCATAAAGAAAAGTATCATACCAAAACCCCTCAACAGACATGCTGTTATTAAACAATTTACTTATAAATTATATACTTATAAAATACTCACCCTTTTAGAAAAATCCCTCTTTAATATTAGATAACTGACAAAAGAGATTCATTCATCTTCATTTTAATTTTTTAAAATTAATTTAATTTAATTGACAAAGTAGTAACAAGTGGCACGTTAATAATTTTTCTTTTATCTACCCATTAATTGACCAGCAACCCAGAGTTTTTACTCATTTTTCTGGCTCATTTAAGATAACTCCATTGTGGGGGAAGAGGATAAATAAGGTATTGCATTACATGCTGCAATATTCCGAGGCTCTATGGTTTCAGGAGTGTGAGCACACCCTCCATTGGTGTGGATCCCACCCCCTCTTTGCAGTGGTTGAAAATTTGGGGGCTTGGCTGTGGGGAAAAAATATGTCAATCAACGGGTAGCTAATATCCTGGTGAAGAGCCTCTTCCTACTTAGTGAGGCTTAGCCACTCCAGTTCCTGACTCCAGGTATTTCCACTGGCTTCCCCCATGCCTGGAGTTCTCTCTTTCCTCAACTCCACCTCATAGCTTCACAGGACTCCTTTTTAAATCACAAGTAAAATCCAATCTTCTACAAGAAGTCAGCTATTCCCTCTTTTTCTTTGTGATGACCTCTTAGCTTTTTTTTCCAGGCCAATGAGGGTTAAGTGACTTGCCCAGGGTCACACAGCTAGTAAGTATCAAGTGTCTGAGACCGGATTTGAACTCAGGTCCTCCTGAATCCTGGGCCGGTGCTTTATCCACTGCACCACCTAGCTGCCCCCCTATTCCCTCTTAATGCTAGTGCTTCTCTGTATTGATTATCTCTGATTTATCTGCTTTGTAAAGAGTTGTTTGTATGTTGTCCCACCATACTGCCCCCATTAGTTTGTAAGCTCCTAGAGGGCAGGCACTGTTCTTTGCCTTTCTTGGTGTCCCCAGTGCTTACCTCAGTGCCTGTCGTATAGTAGGTGCTTAATAAATGGTTATTGACTAGGACATTAATGGGCCCACAATGGGCCTTTCCTGCTTGGTAAGACCTACCAGTCCTTATGCTTAGCAAACCTTGTCTTTGAGAACTGAAGGCCATGATGAAGCATCAGACTAAATCAGAATGATCTAGAATCCAGCAGTAATGAAAGTGTGGAACAGGGATGACTAGACCTTTTCAGGTCTGAGAAGTCAAAATTATTTTTATGATGATATGAAGATATTTTTATTTTAAAACAATATTGATAGATAAAACCCACACAAACAACACTTCTTTGGAGAGGTCTTCAATAATTTTTAAGAGTGTAAAGATGTCTAGATACCAAAAAGTCTGAGAAGCACTGAACTAATTTAACCCCTTCATTTTTTTTTTAATTTTCAACATTGGTTTTTATAAGATTTCTAGTTTCAAATTTTTCTCCCTCTCTCCCCCTCCCTCCCTGCTCCTAAAGACAGCAAGCAATCCAATATAGGTTCTATACATACAAACACATTAAACATATTTCTGCATTAGTCATTCTGTGAAAGGAGAATCAGAGCAAAAAGGAAAAACCTCAAAAAAGAAAAAACAAAAAAATAGGAATAGTATGGTTCAATCTGCATTTAGATTCCATAGTTCTTTTTTCTGGATTTGGAGAGAATTTTCCATCATGAGTACTTTGGAACTATCTTGGACCACTGTATAGCTGAGAAGAATCAAGTCTATCACAGCTGATCAACACACAATGTTGCTGCTACTATGTACAATGTTCTCCTGGTTCTGCTCATCTCACTCATCATCAGTTCATGCAAGTCTTTCCAAGTTTCTCTGAACTCCTCCTGCTCATCCCAGAGTATGAAGCAAGTTATGCTGGCTACACATAGTTCAGTAATACCTTATACCATTTTGTGTTAAATCAATTAGGCTGATATTTGGATTTCCATCTAATATCAGCTTTTCCTTCAACCACTTTTTGATTTTGAGCTTTCTCTGCCAAGAAACTTAACTCCACTTGGTGTCTCAGTCTCCCCAAGTTTGAAGTAGATATGAAAAAATGCTTTTTTATATCATTTGGAATATATATATATATATACTATTTAAATCCAACTTTATGTGATTAGAGACTGTTTGTACCCAGAATGTCATCCTGACCTCATCAACTCTCTTGGAATACTGGAGATGGCTACAAGAACTTGAGGGTTCCCCCAAGTCCTGAATCCACCCAAAGCATTCTTGTTTTGGGTCATCACACCCAGGTCCTGTTTTAAATCCACTTAAAATTGTGTTTTGAGTTCCCTCCTGTTTTGGCTTTGCCCAGATTTTATTGAATGTTTACATTTACTCATATCCATCTCAGTCTATCTTGCTATAGAGCTGCCCTCTTGGGGTTCATGTGTAAGCACTGTTATCTAGATCCTATGTAATGTAAACCTTCCAGACCCTGGATGGGAAGGAGTCATACATTCTTTCCAGCCCTCTCTCTACAAAATGACTTTATAAATTTATTTCTAAAACAATCTCAGTTTTATTTCATAGGGTAGTGAATTTCCATAACTGGACGTGTCCAAGCATCAAAACCATCGTCAAAGAAGCAAAGGGTTCAATTAGATGGATTTTAATGTCCCTTCTAACTCTGAGATTTTGTGATTATATCTATGGTTTTAGATCCTCAGGTGAAAGGAGTAAGAAAAATTTATCTTCATAATTTATAGGTACCCAAAGAAAAATATAGTAGTATAAGGGTTACTGATTATATCCACTGCAAATGTAGAAAATAAAAATAAAAGATAAAAAAAACTGGTCCTATTACAGAATTCCTCCTGAATTTGTAGGCATTGGCATCCAAACTCCTAGATTTAAAGCTGAAAGGGACCTTAAAAGTCATCTAGCAGGGCAGCTAGGTGGCACAGTGGATAGAGCACCGGTCCTAGAGTTGGGAGGACCTGAGTTCAAATCTAGCCTCAGACACTTGACACTTACTAGCTGTGTGACCTTGGGCAAGTCACTTAACCCCAATTGCCTCACCCCCCAAAATAAATAAATAAATAAGTCATCTAGTAAAACCTCCTCATTTTACAGATGAGGAAAATAAGTCCCAGCAGGGTCAGGGGATTTGCCCAAGGTCACACAAGTAGTAAAGTGGCAGAAGCAGGATTTAAGTCCAGTTACTCTGACTCCAAAAATCTAGTATTCTTTCCACTGTGTTATTCTGCCTCTCCTATCCCACAGTCCTTCTAAGAGTCAGGTTCTCAATTTATTATTTATATGCTATTGGATTAAATCTTATGTATGTGTTATTTCATCCACATTTCCTATGCATGCAACTTCTTTGAGAAACTATTCATTAAAAAAAATGAAGCTCCTTCTTAATGAGTTACTCATCCTTTTCAATATTCCCTAAATGACATTATTGGTATACCAGAATATGAGGCCCCGTCAAGCTCTCTTATCATGGAGGAAAAATAGCAGCCCATCTTCCTCTTTTCAAAGTGCTTAGAATTCTTTTTGCCTGCACTCATCTTTTGGTTTTAATAAGAATAAACGTTTGTGTCACTGATGTATGCTTGCAATAAATACATTGGTGGTTGTTAAATGCCATTTATTGCTTGGTATGCCCCATTGCCATGAATGTCCTATTTTAAATATATGCAGTCAGTGCACTCAGATAAATCCTAACTTGAACAAATCATCCTTGGAAATGGCTTATTTCATCTTACAGGCTTCCCTTATCCCAGTCTGGAATAAAGTTACCCTACCAAGTTAAAAATGCTTGGTTCATAAGCATAGTGTCCCTCTAATTATTCTTTACCTTAGATATGACCACTCAGAAATTAATTTTCTCTACCTTAAGCTATTGAATTTAGCCATCTCAAAATAGTTTTAACAAAGGACCCCAGGGTTAATGATAAGCAAAAAGCATTCAGGTCTTTCACCAGCTCCCAACAGTTCCAAATTTCTGTTGCTAAAGCTCGGAATTTGACTTGTTGTTTTTCCTTCATTCTCGATGAGGACCATGACATCAGGGTGAGATCATGACTTGCCGTGAATTGGAATGAAATGAGGGAGAGCTGTGCAAGGTCACCAACCTCACTGTTTCCTCCAGAGCCATCTGGGTCCATATATATGCACATACATCAGGATGACAATAGATAGATAGATGGATGGATGGATGGATGGATGGATGGATGGATGGATGGATGGATGGATGGATGGATGGATGGATAGATGGATGGGTGGATGGGTGGATGGGCGGATGGACGGATGGACGGATGGACGGATGGATGGATGGATGGATGGATGGATGGATAGATAGATAGATCAGGAAAACTGTAGATGGCCCTGGATGTTTTAAGGCAATTGGGGCTGAGTGACTTGCCCAGTGTTACACAGCTAGTAACTGTCTGAGGTCAAATTTGAACTCAGGTCGTCCTCCCAACTTTGCCACCAATTACCCTTGGGATTTTACTGAGATCAAGCAAAAGACCCTGTCTCCATGGCAGAAAATAGTATTCATTATCTTCATTCCCTATCCCTCCTCTCTCTCTTCTCCCTGCTCCCTATCCTATATTCAACATTTGCCTAGTTGAATTGTTATAAACATTGAGCTTCCTGTCTTGCCCCCTACAACAAAGAGCAATGTGTAGCAATTTTTTTCACAGACATTTTATTACATACATCCTTCTGTTAGAAGAGTGAAACAAACTGCATGTGAAACACATCTTAAAATCATGATTGGCTAAAGTCTCTACATTTGAAAGCTATGTTGATTCATTGATTTGAAATTTAGATACTCTCCTTTTGATCCTTTAAACTGATTAAGTGCTTCTTTTTTATTTATTTTATTCAGAACTTGAGAAATAAAACTAGCATTTCCATAACATGGTAGACTAGAAAAAAATATGATTGTACTTGAAACTGCCAATCTATTATGTACAACTTGCTATTTCTTTTAAATATATAATAAAGTTATATTTTTATCTAAAATAAAGCAACTTTCTTTTAAAATTATTTTTTAGGGGGCAGCTAGGTGATGCAGTAGAGAAAGCACCGGTCCTGGATTCAGGAGGACCTGAGTTCAAATCTGACATCAGACACTTGACACCTACTAGCTGTGTGACCCTGGGCAAGTCACTTAACCCCAATTGCCTCACCCCCCCAAAAAAATGTATTTTTAAAGGGTGAGAAGGGGCAAAGATAAGATTGTACTGGACTTGAAGGCAGGAGGCTTCCTTTCTGGTTCTTTGTCACTAAGTAGTGTGAAGTTAAATCACATAATTTCTCAGAGTCCCTGTTTCTAAAATGATGGTGTTGTAGAAGATTATTTCAAGGTTTATTTACAGCTTTAAAAATTCTACAATTTGATCTTCTTCATTGTTAATATGGCATTTATTCAGTCAGTCAACAAACAGTAAGTACTTACTATATGTCAAAGAAAAGACCTGGGCATATAAAGAAAGGTAAACTACAATCCCTGCTCTCAAAGAGCTTATAGTCTATGGGGTAAAGAACATGTAAACAACTATGTACAAGCAATCTATGGGCAGGATGGATTGGAAATAATCGGCTGAGAGAAGGTTCTAGAATTAGGGGGGATTGTAAAAGACTTCCTGAAGAAGGTTAGATTTTAGCTTGGACATCAAGAAAGCCAGGGAAGGCAGGAGGCAGAGATGAGCAAAGAGAGCATGCCGGGAGCATGGGGAACAGCTAGTAAAAATATCCAGTATCTGGAGATGAAATGCCTTGTGGGAGGGACAGAAAGAAGGCTGATGTCAATGGCGGGCAAAGTATGTGTGCGGTGAGGAAAGTATGGGAAGGGGGGAAGCAGCGTGTGCCAGGCAATTCCCATCCCTTTGTGTTGCCTCTTTATCAGAAGTGGGTCTTAATTGGTGCCCAACCCCAGAGGAATGAGATTCTATAGCCCCAGAAAATCTGACTCAAATTCTAGATCCAAGGATGAAGCTCTTTCCCATCTATTTGGGGAGTTCAGGGCTATTCTGAACCAAGCCCACAAATCCACCCTAGGGTGACTCTGAATTGTCTAGGCTGTCCCTGATACCATCCTGGCCTCCCAGTGATTCTATAATACCAAGGAGTGAGACCTAGACCTGCACTCTTCAGACCTGACTTGAGACCTTCCCAGTCTCTGAGAGTAGGAGGCAAACCCACTACTCAATTTGGTCACTGTCCAAGACAGTTTTTCTAATTCTAAGAGTTGGACTTTCACATTAAGCCATGAAAAAGTGGCAAATTTCCAAAGAAAGCGAGCCAGAGGAGCAAATAAATACAGCATTTACTGATAAGCATCCTCTTATTGGGTTGCCAAGTGACATGACTCCATGGGTCAACACTGTAGCCTATGGAGTAATGCCTCCCCCGATGAAAGGGCACTGAGATCTGGCCTTCTAATTAGCTGGCTTCTCCATAGGTCCTTATGGGTAGATAGGTGTGGAGTCTAACAAAGCCTCCTTCCCGGCTAACTATTACTACTCCCAACCATAAATGATAAAATTAAACATTTACCTTGATGAGAAAACAGCACTCTCTTACTGACACTTCCAAACATCCCCCTACCACCAGCAATGTGATTTCGTTAGAGTTTTTAGTAGCTGTTTTTACATTTTTAATTATTTTGTAGAGTTAAAATATGTAATAATGGATAACTGTGCAATACATTAAATACTTATGGGTATGTTGTGCCTTCTGTTATAATATAAAATCCATCTATTCTGGTTGATGGGTTTTAACCTCACACAGAATACTTTAAACTCCATTTGGACTTGTGCCTACAATCACCTTAGCAAAGTCTCTTAAGTAACTGCGCACAGCCTAATTAGTATGCATTATCAATTAACAAACTTAATAGCCGGCAGATTGATTAGATCCTCTGTTGCAGGGGCAGAGCTGAAGCGAAACAGAATGAAAAATCATTGCACGCATACACTGCAGCCTTGTTATTTTCTCAGATCCCCTCCTTCTCCTTCCCATTCCTTTAATTAATGCATACATATGGTTCAGAATATCTTGTAAACTAGAGCCTCATCTACTCTTCTCAGAAGTCTGATGCTCGGGAAAGACCCTCCATGCCTTTTTATTTTCAAGGCTTCCCACCTGCTCTTTTTCACCTGTTTTTGCCCTTTGAATAGCCTTGACTCTTGGAGACTCACTCCCTCTGACCCAACTCCCCTTTCGGTGGGGGCCGTCGGTGAGAAATCCTTGGAGAGGTGGAAACGGTGAGCTCTTTAACTCAGACATTGGCTCAAGAGTCACATTGATGAGACTTTGACAACCGGAAAGTGCTTCAGGCAATTATTCCTCCAAAAGAATAGGACAAATGGACTGTCCTGTTACATCTTGTCTATTTTTGATGGACTGGAAAAGATATGAATAAATGAAGGGAAAGACACATCTCCTGAAAGCAGGGCTCAGGGTAAAAGCAGCTGCCAGTGATGCTGTTCATAAAATGCTAGCATTATAAGGATTTTACACCTTCCATAAAGATTCAACACAAAACTCTAAAAAGACTTCTGAAAACATTTGCAAGCCCATAAATTGTCACCTGGAGTGCTGGCTTGGGTTTTATTTTTCTATTTTAAGAAAAGCCTCTTCTCACACCCATTTTTATTTACCTGTCCTCATTGTTCTACCATAGAATGACCATTGACTTCCACATTGGAAGAGTGGTCCAAGTACCAAAAGTAAAATGTGGAAGATGCACCTGGAGTTTTTGTCACCATTCTTGCAGACACCAGGCATTGCCTCCAGCCCACGCCTTAAAAATATGTAGTCTCTCCAATGTGATTTAATTAAATGCTGACCAGATGTTGAATATGAACTTTATATTCATCAGAATCACAGTGGAGCTGCACCCCCTGAAGGGGCTACACACCTGTTAACCCAATGAGGGTTAGTAAATAATGAGATAACCATAACACTCCTTTCTAAAGTTTTGTTTTTGTGTGTGTGTGTGTGAGGCAAATGGGGTTAAGTGACTTGCCCAGGGTCACACAGCTAGCAAGTGTTGTCTGAGGCCAGATTTGAACTCAGGTACTCCCGACTCCAGGGCCAGTGCTCCATCCACTGCACCACCTAGCTTCCCCATAACACTCCTTTCAACACTAAGTAGGGGAAACAGTCAAAGAGGTAGTAACCATGATACAGTAAAAGAGCAATGAAAGCGTCAGAAGCCTTAGGTTATAGTCTTTTTTTTTCTTTAATTGTGTCCAACTCTTCGAGGTTTTCTTAGCAAAGATACTGAAGTAGTTTGTCATTTCCTTCTCCAGTTCATTTTACAGATGAAGAAACTGAGGCCAGTAGGGGTAAGTGACTTGCCCAGGATCACAGAGGTAGTAAGTATCTGAAACCAGATTTGAACTCAGGAAAATGTATCTTCCTAACTCCAGACTCTATCCATCGTGCCACCTAGCTGTTTGGCACGTGGTGGGCACTTTATAAATACATGTTGGTTAATTTATTGTTAGGTAGAGATAGAATAGCTAGGTGGTACAGTGAATAGAATAAGTCAAAACCCTGCTTGCCTCAGTTTCCTCATCTGTAAAATGAGGTGGAGAAGAAAATGGCAAACCACTCTAGTATCTTTGCCAAGAAAACCCCAAATGGAGTCACAGAGTCAGATACAAATAAAACAACTGAATAACAACAAAAGAGGTATTAATATCACCATTTTACAAATGAAGAAAGTGAGGCTGAGTACATTCAGTTAACAAAGGACAGTGCTGAGTAACTGGGGCTGGAGCCCAGACCTTTGCCATTGCTTTTTTCACTATGCTATGATTCTTTTCATGGAGCTTAGCCTACTGCAAAGGCACAAATTGCCATATCAATCTCCTCCCATAGCTTCCATTCTTAAATAATTTACAAACTCATATCCAAATGCTCACTTGACTCTACAATCTCATCCTTTTAGGTCTTTTGTCTAATGATACAGATTGTGACCCTTCATGGCACCCCATCCTGTGCCACTCTCTGTCCATGTCCTCTGATAAGTTCACCACTGGGGACCCATCTGACAAGGAGAACCTTCCTCATTTTCTCTTGATATCACAATGATCCAGTGGAGTACATGGATCACGCATCACTCTTTTTTTTTTTTTTTGCAGGGCAATGAGGGTTAAGTGACTTGCCCAGGGTCACACAGCTAGTGTCAAGTGTCTGAGGCTAGACTTGAACTCAGGTCCTCCTGAATCCAAGGCCAGTGCTCTATCCACTGCGCCACCTAGCTGCTATGCATCACTCTTGGTCACGATGTGACCAACCCAACTGTTTTCATTTACGTATTTCTTTGATAACAAATTTTATTCTGTCTTTCCTTCATAATTCTTTGTCTGTTATGTTTTGCAACCTGCTCATACCTACCACATCCCCCTTCTCTATTGCCCTCTGGATGATACTAACTTTCAGTTGTTCAGAGACTACAGTATTCCATATCTTACAGCTATGGAAGCCAGGTGGAATACTGGTCTTTATATATGAACTTTTGTCTCTATAAGCAGTTATTAAACCTTTTTAACACTCAAAAGGCAATAAACTCATACAGTAGAGAGTTTATCTTTATTCTGCATCCCTAACAACTGAAAAAGAGCTCACTTTGGACATCTGCTGGTCTCTTTGCACTGAAAATGCTTCTGGTTTTCTTAAATATAAGTAACTGAGAAAAGACTGATCTTCACTTGCAATTCATTACCCTTTTCTCCTCTAGGACCTGACAACTCCTTTTTCAAGGATAGTGCCAGAGATTCTCTCTCAAATGATGAGAACGGTATTTGTGGGGAAAGAGAATGAAGGGGAGCAAATCTGTCCATTTCCAAACTGATGTCTACATTTGAAATAAAAAGCAACTTAGCAGCAGTTATTTTGGTTTTTAATTCACCCAGTGCTGTGCCTCCTTCTAGATAATAAACATAAAGAAAAAAAAGAGGTGCTTCAATGTTATATTCCCCTTTCTCCAGTAGCTTTATAACCATTTCAAAAATCCCCCAAATTCATGCTTGAATGGCTATAGGAACTGGTCTTTAACTGATGGGGGCGAGGGTATTATTTTGTGCAAAAGACACCAGTAATTGAATTGAAAGTACAGGTATACCCCCCCAAAAGTCATCCCCCAATCAAGGTAATTTTGCAATAATACATATATCCAAAGATGTCTAGGGGAAAAGAGAAAAAAACTATATGCTCTAAAATGTTTATAGTAGCTATCTTTGTGGGGGCAAAGAACCAGAAATTTCAGGGATGCCCATCCATTGGAGAATGACTGAACAAATTGTGATACATGATTCTGATGGGATGCTATGTGGTATAAGAAATGATGAACTCTGTGATCTTAGAAAAACATGGAAAGACTTGCACAAAATAATGGAGTGAAATGAGCAGAACCAAGAGAACATTGTATAAAGTAATAGCAATATTGTTTAAGAATGACTTAAAAAAAAAAGAATGACTGAGCAAATAAGTCATTTTTGACTATTATAAATACACAAATTAACCCAAATTAATTACAAAGGACATATGAAGAAAGATACTATCTGCATCCAGGGAAAGAACTGATAAATAGAAGTATGTATAGAATAATTTTATATAGATATATACATATACATATACACACATGTGTATATGTGTATATATACACACATATACATGTATATGCCTATTTGTGTCTAATGGTTGCTATCAGAGGAGAGGGGAGAAAAAAGAAAATTATTATATATTATATATGTACATATATACATCAATTATATATGTAAATAAAATAGCAAATTGTACATACTAGCTTTTCAGCTTCATGTGCAATCTTTTTTATTATACTAGTTATAGAAATGCTTATTTCATCCCATAATTTAAAAATAAAAAGTAAAAAAATACATTTCCAAAAATGCATAATTATGTCAAAATAAGCACCCAAATTCATGAAACCTAAAGGTGATATTGTCTAAGCAGCTACCTGTTTATTTATAGGGTTTTCCCTATGAAACTGGAAAGGCAGCTAGGTGACATAGTGGATAGCGTACTCAACTTGGAGCCAGGAAAGTCTGAATTTGAATCCTTTCTCAGACATTTACTAGCTGTATGACCCTGGGCAAATAACTTAACCTTTCTGTTCCTCAGTTTCCTCATCTGTTAAATGAGGGTGTTAGGTGGCACAGTGGATAGAACATTGGCCATGAAGTCAGGGGGACCTGAGTTCAAATCTCACCTCAGACACATAAAGCTACGTGACTCTGGGCAAGTCCCTTGACCCTGATTGCCTTAAGCATATGTGTGTGTATGTATGTATATGTATATGTATCTATATATATATATATGTGTGTGTGTGTGTATGTGTGTATATATACATACACATAGAGAGAGATACATATACATATATACATACATACACATAGAGAGAGATACATATACATACATACACATAGAGAGATACATATACATACATGTGTGTGTGCATGTATATATATCTTGCCACTGGACCCAGATGGGTCTAGAGGAGAGAGTGAGGTTAGTGACCTTGCACAGCCTTCCCTCACTTAAATCCATTGCAAGTCATAACCATTACCCTGATGTCATGGTCCTCTTTGAGAATGAAGGACAAACAACAACAATAACAAATGAGGGTGTTAAATGAGACTCATTAGTCTCTAGGATTCTTTTCCAGATCTAAATTGATAAGCCTATGAACTAACCAAATGCCCCTCCATAACCTCTTGCCCTTCTTGTTTCTCTTGAAATAGTTAAGGACACCAGGTAAATATACCCATAAAATGAATATTAGTAGTTTCTCAGGAAAAAAAAAATCCAACACATAATTTCTTTCTTTCTTTTATTTTTTTTATGGGGGCAATGAGGGTTAAGTGACTTGCCCAGGGTCAAACAGCTAATAAATAAGTGTCTGTGGTCAAATTTGAACTCAGGTCCTCCTGAATCCAGGGCTGGTGTTTTATCCACTGAGTCACCTAACTGTCCCCTCTTTATTTTTTTAATGAACAAAAATCTTATTTTCTCTTCTTCCTCTATCCTATTTGAAAAAACAAAAAACAAAACTCTAGTAACAAATACGCCTAGTTAAGGAAAATAAATTACCAAATTGGCCATCTCAAAAAACTACCTATCTCATTCTAAACTCTGAATCCATCACCTGGGCAGCTAGATGATGCACTGGATAGAGCACTGAGCCTGGAATCAGGAAGACCTGAGTTCAAACTTGGCCTTAGATACTTACTAGCTGTGGGACCCTGGGCAAGTCACTTAACTCTGCCTCAGTTCTTTCATCTGTAAAATGAGCTTAAGAAGTAAATGGCAAACCACTGCAGTATCTTTGCCAAGAAAATCCCAAATGGGGTCACAAAGAGTTGGACACAACTGAAAAAACAATTAAACAGGAGGTAGGTAGCATGATTTATCATTGGAATCACAGTTGGTCATAGCATTGATCAGAGTTCTTATGTCTTTCAAAGTTATTTTTCTTCATATTATTGTTGTTATAGTATAAATTATTATCCGGGTTTTGCTTACTTTGACCTCTTGAACAGTACCTTTCATTATTTCTTACTAGCTCTCCATTTCTGATGGCAATGAAAAGGATCATTGCCATCCATCCCTATCTTAGGGCAGAGCAATAACAGAAATGTGACATATTTCTGTCTTTTTCCCATCCAAGAACATCAGGAGCTTAGATGTAAGATCAACACACTACAGCTCTTGTTGTTCAGTTGACCCCATTTGGGATTTTCTTGGCAAAGATACCAGAGTGGTTTGCCATTTCCTTCTCTGGCTCATTTTACAGATGAGGAAACTGAGGCCAACAGAGTTAAGTGATTTGCCCAGGGTCACACAGCTAGTAAGGCTGGAATTGAACTGAAGATGAGTCTTCCTGATTCCAAGCCCAACACACTATCCACTGCACCACTTAGCTGCCAGAGATAGCATTAGGTAAAGTAACAATGCACTCAAGATGGTCTTTGCTTGCTCCCTTCTTTCTCCTTCCTTTCCATCCTACCTACAAAGGGAAATCTGTTTGTTTGGTTGTTTTAATCACATTTGGTCTTATTTTCGACATGTGAATTTACTATAGGCAAAAGATAAAGGACAGACTGTGGCTCTGTGTTCTTTATACCTACTTTATCTTCCTATTTCTCTTTGTCTGCTTGTCTTCTGTCTCCAACTCCTCCTTTCCTTAGTGTTACCTTCAGTTCAACTCTGCCTTCTTTTCTCTGCCCTCCCTCTTTTCCATCTCTACCTCTTGTGCATTTCCCCTCTCTTAATAACCTATAATGCAAAAGGCAGGAAACTTAGGGAAAATAGCAGAGTTGAAAAACTTAATTTTTTGAGAATATTTGGGTTGAGAATGGGCCACCTAGGTGGTACAATGGATAGAGCACTGGGCCTGGAGTCAGAAGGACTCATCTTCCTGAGTTCAAATCTGGCCTCAGGCACTTCCTAGCTATGTGACCCTGGGCAATCTGTTTGCCTCAGTTTCTTCATCTGTCAAATGAGCTGGAGAAGTAAATGGCAACCACTCCAGTGTCTCTGCCAAGGAAACCCCAAATAGACTCACAAAGAGTCAGACATGACAGAAACAACTGAACAACAACAAAGTTTGAGGACAGATTTCTTCCCATCCTTTTAATATTTCTTGGTCTGATGTCCTTTAGACAACAAGGGCTATTGTTTTATGAATACTGCATGGTCCATCTAATGAGATCACAATTTGTTCTTTGATTTTGAAAATGCTTGGTCAAAGGATATGAACAGGCAGTTTTCAAATGAAGAAATCAAAGCTATCTATAGTCATCTAAAATGCTCTAAATCACTATTGATTAGAGAAATACAAATTAAAACAACTCTGAGGTACTGCCTCATACCTATCAAACTGGCTAATATGACAGAAAAGGAAACTAATAAATGTTGGAGGAAATGTGGGAAATTGAGACACAAATGCACTGTTGGTGGAGTTGTGAACTGATCTAACCATTCTAGAGAATAATTTGGAACTATGTCCAAAGAGCTATAAATCTGTTGCATACCCTTTGACCCAGCAATGCCATTACTAGGTTTTTTCTCCAAAGAGATTGTTTTTTTAAGGAAAAAGGATTCATATGTATAAATATATATGTATAGATAGATATAGATATAGGTATAGGTATAGGTATAGATATAGATATAGATATAGATATAGATATAGATATAGATATAGATATAGATATAGATATAGATATAGATATAGGTATAGGTATAGGTATAGGTATAGATATAGGTATAGGTATAGGTATAGGTATAGGTATAGGTATAGGTATAGGTATAGGTATAGATATAGATATAGATATAGATATAGATATAGATATAGATATAGATATAGATATAGATATAGATATAGATATAGATATAGATATAGATATAGATATAGATATAGATAGTGCAGCTTTTTGTGGTGGCAAAAAGTTGAATATTGAGATGCCCTTCAATTGGGAAATGGCTAAGCAAGTTGTGGTATGTGATGATAATGGAATACTATTGTGCTATAAGAAATGACAAGAAGGATGCTTTCAGAAAAAGCTAGAAAGATTTATATGAACTGATGCAAAGTGAAATGAGCAGAACCATTGTACACATTAACAGCTATGAATGAATTCTCAGAAATATAATGATCCAAGATAATTCCAAAGGACTCATGATGAAAAATGCTATCCACTTCCAAAAAGAGAATTGATGGAGTCTGAATTCAGATTGAAGCATACTATTTTTCACTTTATTTTTTCATGGGTTTTTTTGGGTCTGTGTTTTCTTTCACAGAATGACTAATATGGAAATGTTTTGCACAATTGCACATATATAACCTTGCTTGCCCTCTCGGGGAGTAATGGGAAAGAAGGGAGGGAGAGAATTTAGAACTTGAAATGTTTTTCTTTATTATTATTATTATTATTATTATTATTATGGCAATTCGGGTTAAGTGACTTGCCCAGGATCACACAGCTAGTAAGTGTCAAGTGTCTGAGGCCACATTTGAACTCAGGTCCTCCTGAATCCAGGGCTGGTGCTTTATCCACTGCGCCACCTAGCTGCCCCGAACTTGAAATTTTTAAAAATGAATGTTAAAAATTGTTTTTACATGTAATTGGCAAAGAATAAAATGTTATTTAAAATGCTAATCTTTGAATGACTGAGTAGTTATTATAAAACATTTTGTAAGATTAACTTAAAAGGAAAAATCTACAAAATTACATTTTTCCCCAAAGTCCAGAGTGCTTACATACTGTCTTCCTTTGTTGTACAGACGGGATATAGTTTTGTGGAGACAGGAGATAAGAATGGGAGACAAGGGGGAAAGTAAGACCTGGGTTAGAGAGCTGTATCAACCAGAGAGCTTGCAGTCCTTCCTTACATGCTACTCTGTGACTTGGGACCGAGTTCCTCCGTGACACAGCTGGATGTTTCTTACTGTCTCTAGGCCTCACCTCCCTAACCCTGTCATGCTGCTCCCTACAGTCCCCTTGTAGTAAACTAGAAAATCAAGTCTTTGGATAAATCTCAGGGCATTCCTTTCCAGTCAAGGAATAGTGATCAAGAGAATGGTTGGACCTAAAATATAATTTCCCTTAGACTAATTATATTTAGCTGGTTAAATAGATATAATTCTAGCCCCATACCTCCTCTCTAAGGAGAGCAGAGTAACTAGATTTGTGGCCCTAATCTTGTGCACCCTGATAGTTAGGAATTAATCTCCCTTGGAGAAGGTTGGGTGGAAGAGACTTTAGGGATAGCCAGTGCTTCCCTGGGAGCCACATCCAGATAAACCCAAGTCCCTGATTCTGAGTTCCTAAGACCTTTATCTAGCAACTAGCCCTACTAGATTCTGTTAGCCAAGCACCATTTTTAAAATATCTTATATTGTCTACAAATACCAACACTTATAGGAGCAGTGGTCATGTGAGACTAAACAACTCAAATGTGTCTCTCTTGGGACTCCTGGGTTTGGAACATGCCTATGTACAAAAGTACATAGGGAGAAGGGTCATCTGGTACTTTGTATCATTTATTCTTTTTATTGATTCTATGCCAAAAAAGCAAAGCACTATAGTGTCCTAGAATGCCTGTCTATTTCTGTAGGGGAAACCAACTCCATTACTTCAACGTCAGGTGACCAGGGCTCCATAAAATGTAGAAAATTAGAGAGAGCAGGGCCCCTACTAAGTGGGGGCTTAGAGGTAACAGATTTAATAAATCTATACTATACTATACTCCTTTGATTCATGTGAAATTTGACTAATGTGCGAATTTGGCTGCCCAGGAAGAAGCAGAAATAGGTGATATAAGGTCGTCTATTCTCTGGGAAAGTTTGACACTTCCCTGGCCCTCCTCCTCAGTGTGGTGGAACTCATAACTGCCAGAGTATTCAGGAGACTTCCCAGTGCTCAATTTCTTTTCTTTCTTTCTTTCTTTCTTTCTTTCTTTCTTTCTTTCTTTCTTTCTTTCTTTCTTTCTTTCTTTCTTTCTTCCTTCCTTTCCTTCTTTCTTTCTTTCTTTCTTTCTTTTTTGTGAGGCAGTTGGGGTTAAGTGACTTGCCCAGGGTCATACAGCTAGTGTCAAGTGTCTGAGGCTGGATTTGAACTCAGCTCCTCCTGAATTCAGGGCCAGTGCTTTATCCACTGCACCACCTAGCTGCCCCTCAATTTCTTTTGATGGAGATGGGAACAAGCATTTATTAAGTGCCTACCATGTGCCAGGTATTTTGCTAAGCACTTTAAAATACTCTCATTTGATGAATAGAATCAGGTTAATGGCTAGCAACACCACCTAGTGGTTAAAATGACATTAGTAGGGGCAGGTAGGTGACACAGTGGATAGAGCACTGGCCTTGGAGTCAGGAGGACCTGACTTCAAATACTGCCTCAGACACTTGACACTTACTAGCTGTGTGACTATGGGCAAGTCACTTAACCCCAATTGCATCACCAATAATAATAACAATAACATTAGTAAAATAAAATCAACATTGATAAAGCATATTATTAGTATGCTTTTAGGGTTTTCCATGATAATTTTTCATCATTTATTTAGCAATACAAAAGAAAAATTGCAGAAAATGAAATAAGAGCTAGGAAAAAAAAAACAGTCTAAGTAGTTTGAGTGGGCCAATGTTTCTCACTTAAATCCTTTTATAATGAACCCTCTTCTGGTGTATCTGCCAGGCCAATCAATACAAGACTACTTGAATGAACTTCCTGCAGGACCATTAGAACAAGGCTGAAGTTTTACCAAATCTATCATCTTAATGGATCTTAGCACCTTCCTCTTTTTCAAGGGGGAAGGGGAACAGATTATCATTGGCATCATTCCCTGATATTTAAGAATAATTGAAGTCCCTTCCATCTATCAGATGTCCAATCTCTTCTGGTTTGAGCATTATCTAATAGGCTCAGGATTCACTCATCTTAAATGGCTTTCTCAGCAGGCAGACCAGCACTAATGAGAATGTCCACTGGTGGGAGGGAAAGGTGAATTTTGGATCACAAGCTGCTGAATCCCTACACTACCCAGCTTCCTTTCACTTCCTTCAAACAAAGCAGATTCAGCATTCCCCTGTCTGAGCCAACTGCAGAGACCCTCCATATCCATTTTACTCCTTCAGCCCCCCTAAATACCATTCCTGAAGGTCACGTTGGAACAGCCCACTGCTTGCGATCAATACTTTCAAATACCCTGTATTTGTTTTCCAGAAAACATATCTTACCTAGTAAAGTGGTAACTAGCACACTGGAAATCATTCTCGGGAAGTTAAATAGTGTGATGAAAAGTAGGTATTCCGCCAGGAATGGCAGGTGGTATGTGACGATGAATGGTGATGTGGCATTCTGGTCATTTCAGCTTAAGGAACTAGGACCTCTGAGGTAAGGGGAAGCCAAGAAGCTCTTAATCAGTTATCCCTTCTCTGCAGTTAACAATTTACCTCCTAAATCCTTAAAAATGATAAATGCCACAACTAACTCCTTCTTATATCCCCAAGGTATCATTTTTCAAAGGAAAAACAACCACCACAGCAACACCCTGGCTATGTCAAATGATTGTACCAAATTTGAAAAATGACTCGTTTTCTCCAACAGAAATTCTAGATTTCCTATTTTTACCATCTTTGGTATGTGCTTGATGTCCTTTTCTCCCAATAGGAAGAAAGCCTGCCTGCCTAAACTCCCTCCCTTAGCCCAAGTTACTAACCCCAGTTCTTGTATTTGACACTAGCTCAAATAGCCTTGAAATAATTATCCTCTCGATTCCCCTCAGAATTGTATCTGCTTTAATGAGGTTCCCACTTAATCTCTTCTTTGCCAAAGACTACCACTCAGAATAGCTAAAATCCTTAAATCCCTGTGTGGTCCTCATTGCCCTCTGCTGCACCTTCTCCATTTCTGTAATATCCTGTTATAATAAGGTGACTGAAACTTGCACAGTATTCCGCACATGGCCTCGCTGGTCCTTATAAAGAGCCAGGATAATTCCCTGAGATTTAGATTCAATCCCTCTCCTTAAACATCTTTAAATGAGGACACTTTTCCTGTCTTTATTGCCATTAAGCTCTGAGGACTTGAGACACTGGATTTCCTTCCCTTCTATCCCTCCAAATTCCTAATTTTCAAAAATGATGGGGGACTCAGAGAAATTTGGGTAAATAAATGGACTTTTTCCCAAGACTTCTGGAACATAAAGAAAATAGAGATGTTGGCACATCCAGGAGCATCTTAGTGGGGAGGAGGTAGAAGTGACTTACACACACACACACACACACACACACACACACACACACACCCCCTGGGTTTCTTCAGAGGAACAAGGGAGAAAAGAATATCTTTCATTTTGGGTCTTTTTCAGGTGAGTCCTCCCCTTCCATCCAACCCTTAATTCAATGTTTGGCACATAATCAAGTGCTTCCTCAGTGTTTTTCATCTATTCATTAGGGTTCTAGAAATAGAGAATGATCACAGGTGCTATGTGGGAGTTATTGCCTTTGAGCACTCTCATCATTGGTAGGAATAGCAATGGTGATTGGATACTAATGATTGGCAAACTTCCACTAGATTATTTAGGGAGTATATGGGTAGTTTGGTGGTAGGCAGCATTGGTTGTGAGAGATAGGGATAAGGACTGGACATACAGGAAACTCCATGGTGAGGACACCCCCTCTACAAGTGTAGGTTGGCACCTTCTCTGCAACATGGAGCTGTTGCTTAGAACATTTGGAAGTTAAGTGACTTACTGAAAGTCCCACAGTCAAATGTGGCAGAGGATGAAATTGAACCCAAGTCTTCCTAACTCAGAGGATAGTCTCTATCCACTACATTAGACTAGTAAGAGAGCATTTGGTAATTCAAGAGAATCCCTTGGGAAGGGTTAGGAGAAGGTCCCCAGGAGAGGTTAAGGAGACACAGTGTGGTTTGTTTGGTCTTGACTTTCGTCCTTCTCTATAATCATTTAGAGCATACCTTGTGTTTCCAATAAATGCATATATAAACATGCATAAATAGCATGTAACAGCATGGTGCTCCTTCAACTGCCACCTTTGAGAAGGGTTACCTCTACACTGCATAAAAATAACCCAGATCTTTAACCTTAGGATAATGATAGTTCAGGAATTTATAGCATTTTACAGTTTGTAAAGTTTCTCAAAGCAGTTATGCAAAGTAGACAATGCAAGTCATACTGTCCCCATTTTACAGATAAGGAAACTGAGGCAGAATGAGATTAAATTCCACCCTAGTATTCTTTCTGCTATATCTTACTAGAACAGATTTCAAGATTTTAGAAATACTGTTTCAGAATTTTTCGCCTTTAAAGACCCAGATGTTTCAAATGGATTTGTGTCTAATCTCTTTAAAAAAAAAAAAGCCAAACAAATAAAAAACTCCAGATGTCTTGTCATCTGGATCTATCGAAATGCTTGGCCTGGGAAAGAACTGTTGCTTTGCAGAAATGAATGCAAATCCATTTGTTTAATGCACAGCCAAATCAAAATCCAAATTCATTTGCAAGGCAAAAATCCACAGTCAGTGTGAATTTGAATTATTTTGCCCTGCTTGCCTTCTATGTGTATACATTCAGATCTGAGAAGAACTGTGAGACATCAGGAATATTTCTGATATGCCTAGGGTCTGCTATCTGTGGACCACATCAGATACGTGACTCAATCTGTCTCTCCCTTATTGCTTCTGCTCATTATGGGTCAGAATCTTAGCCTGGCGAGGAAGTAAGGAAAAGGAGGGAGAATTGTGAATGTGAATCTGTCAAGTGTCAGGGGAAGCAATTGCCTCCTTTCCTGTGACAGTAGCTGCCCTAGTCAATTGAAAATAAAGGAAAAATGTATTAATGACATATCTAAGTTTTTAAAAATCGAGCTTAGAAATAGCTAGGCTAATGATTTATTTTTCAATATGAAAATTCTTTTATATATCGAATATTTTAGTCTCACAAATGTCAAGCCATTCATTCAATTGTTAAGGTGAATGCTCATTTTTCATATTTTCAATGAAATTATTTCCACTTTAATGCTAAGATATATCAACCCTGAAATAAATCAATTTTCTCTTTGTGCTAAAAATTAGCATATCAGAGCAATGTTCAGGCTAATTGACGGCAACAAGAATCAGAGCAAAAGTGGGGCACTAAGACTTTGCTTGGTTCTCCCTTTTGAGAAACTGTAGTGATGTTGAACATTTGCATGATCATTGACCAAGCTTCTCAAAAACTGATCAATAGGTATGTTTGCTGAACTAAGCAATAGATACTAACTCTGTCACATTGTCCTTGTTCTAGTCATTCACTTTTGGCTAAACTATGCCTCACATTCCTCACCTATCAAAAATTAAGGGGTAATTTTTTTTCTAGTATAATAATTTTTAAAATCTAGAATTTATATAGTGCTTTCAGTTTGCAAATTACTTTACAAATGCTATCTCTAATCATCACAACAATCCTGGAAAGTAGGTGTTATCTTGATTTTAAAGATGAGGACCCTAAGGACAGACAGTTAAGTGACTTGCCCGAGGTCATACTGCTAGTATTTGTTTGATGGTAGATTTGTACTCAGTTCTTCCTGAAGTGGTATTTGCAAAGCACACTCAATAAAGGTTGTTCACTATTACATAGACTCAATGTCTCCAATTATAGTACATGCCCAACAGTTGGACAACACTACCAATTAAGAGAATGTGGGTCCAACAGGGACATTTAATCCATTGGGTGTTTTTTTTTCCTAATAATGTAACTCTATTGAAATAACAACAGGTATTAGCTAGGTTCTTTCCAATACAGTGACTCATGTATCAGCATCACAGAATCATAGAATTTCAAAGGGGACCTCTCAGTCCAATCTATAAGGACCAAGAACACCACAAGAAGTGACTATTGAACTCTTGCCTGAAGACTTCAAAATAAGTAGAAGGCATTGCCTCCTGAGGTATCCCATTCCTCTTTTGGATAGCTCTAATATCAGGAAGTTTTTGCTTACATCAAGACTAACTGTACCTTTGTGGAACTTCTACCCATTGCTGTTAGTCTTCTCCATAGCCAAGCAGAACAAATCAAATTCCTCTTTCATGTGGCAGCCCTCCAAATACTTCAAAGCAGCTCTCATCACCCCAATGACTTCTCTTCTCTAGAGCTCCACCCTCAATTGCTTCAACAGATGCTCATGAGTCATGGTCTTAAGTTCCCTCACCATCATGGGCAGTATCATCTGGATATTCTCCATCTTGCCCATGTCCTTCCAAAAATGTGACTCCAAAAATTGGACACAATAATCTAAATATGATAAGGCATTGTTGTCTGTCAAAACATCTTTTGGATTCCTACTCTGCCACTCAGTGTGTTTGCTATCCCTCTCAGCTTCCTGTCATCTACAAATTTAAAGTGTGTCATTGATCCCTTCATGCAAGTAATTGATAAAAGTACTAAACAGCACAAGACTAAGGAAGAATCCTTGGTTAATTGCCCTAGAGACTCCTTTCCAAGTTGATGTTAACTTATTACTATTTTTTCTTTGAGGTTAGTCAAAAAATCAGTTCCAACTTTAACTTTTGTTGTTGTTTGGTTGTGTCTAACTCTTGGTGACCCCCATTTGGAGTTTTCTTGGCAAAGATACTGGAGTGCTTTGCCATTTCCTTCTCCAGGTCATTTGACTGATGAGGAAACTGAGGCAAACAGGGTTAAGTGACTTGCCTAGGGTCACACAGTTAGGAAAGGTCTGAGGCCAGATTTGAACTCATGAAGATGAGTCTTCTTGATTCCAAGTCCAGTGATCTACCTACTGTACCATCTAGCTATCCCAACTTTAACTACCTATACTTTTATCCAACCTATAATTCTCCAGCTCATCTGTAAGAATAATTTGAAAGTCTTTGTCTAATGCTTTGCTGAACTCTAGGTAACCTACAGCTACTACATTTCCCTGACCTACAAATCTAGAAGCTTGTTTTTAAAAAAAGAAAATGAGAATTGTCTGGCATAACTTGTCTTAATGAAATCATCTTGGCTCTTTATGATCACCATTTTTTTTTCTAGATGCTCACAATCACTTTGATCATATCAAAGAATTTTGTCAGGAACAAAAGGCAAACTCACTAATGTCAAATTTGCAAATTCCACTCTCTTCTCTTTTTTGAAATGGAAACATTTGCCTACTTATTCTTCAAGGTCTTTCAAAAGTCCCTGACAGTGCCTCAGTAATAGCCACCAATTTTCTCAGTACCCTGGGATGTGGTTTGTATGTACGTAGTGACTCTTGTTACTCTCATATTTAGCTTTCATTTCAACAGTACAAGTATCATTCTCCTTAGCAGAAAAACAGAAGCAAAATAAAATTGAGTGGTTTTGACTTCTTTCTATTGGCCAAATCAACATACCCTTCACCTCAACAGTGGTCTTATGTTTGTTCACCTCTCCTTATTTTCATCTTCTTCTTCTTTCCAGAACCTTGCATTCTGCCCCTGGGCTGGCAGCCTCTGATAAGTGAATCTTCACCTTATCTTGCCCAGAATCAGGCCTTCATATCATTTCCCCAACATCTGTATACCAAAGAGACTGCTCTGTAGTCACTGACCCTAGCTTCCCCTTCCCCTTTCCAGATTCCCATTAAAATGCCTTGAAGGCAGGGTCTGTCTTGCTTGATTGTAATTTTTTTTAAATAATAAACATTTTTATTTAAAGTTTGGAGTTCCAAATTTTATTCCTCCTTCTCTCCCTCCCCTCCCTCTCCCTGAGGCAGTAAGCAATAAAATATGGGTTATACATGTGCAATTGTGTAAAACACTACTATATTAGTCATTTTGTACAAGAAACCAAATTAAAGGAAAAAATGAAAGAAAGAAAGTGAAAAATAGCATGCTTCAGTCTGTGTTCAATCAGTATTTCTCTGGAGGTGAATAGTAGCTTCATCATTAGTCCTTTGGGATTGTCTTGGATCATTGTATTGCTGAGAATAGTTAAGTCATTCACAGTCCATTGAACAATATTGTTGTCTCTGCACAATATTTTCTTGGTTTTGCTCATTTCACTATACATCAGTTCATATAAATCTTTCTAGGCCTTTCTGAAATCATCCTGCTTGTCATTTCTTACAGCACAATAATATTCCATCACAACCATATACCATAGTCATTCTACAATTGGTGGGCATTCCTTTGATCTCCAATTCTTTTGCTTGCTTGTATTAATATTTCCTGCACTTGGTAAAGTGCTTGGCCTATAGTAAGACTCTAATAAATGCTTGACCCAAGTGCCTGGTGTAGTGGCTAGAGTACTCAGCCTAGAGTCAGGAAGACCTGAGTTCAAATCCTGCCTCAAACACTTGTTTCATAACCATGGGCAAGTCACTTAATGCTGATGAACCACCGTTTCCTCAATTATAAAACAGAAACAATAATAACAACTACTTCAGAGAGTTGCTATGAGCTCCAAATAAGTCAATATATGTAAAAAAAAAAAAAGCAATTTTCAAACCTTAAAACACAATATAAATGCTAGCTGGTACTTATCAATCTCTAACATTTTGACCATCCTAGACATTCATGACCCACCTTAGCTCTTACCAAGTTTTTTTAAAAATTCTATTTTTTATTTTCAGTTCTAATCTCTCTCCCATCTCCCCTCCTCTACTCATTAAGAATGGAAGAAAAACAAAACCTGTCACATATATGTATAGGAAAGCAAAATAGGCAGGGATAACTGGATGGGGAAGTGGATAGAGTGCTGGGCCTGGAGTCAGGAAGACATGAGTTCACATCCCACCTCAATCACTTCCTAAATTTACCTTTCTTTTCTGAAGACCCTTTTATGTATGAAGACTACCTATGTCCCCAAGGTCTTCAGTTTCTTGCTCAGGACTTCATAATCCCTTATAATGTTTTCTAGGTTCTCTCTGGTAGCATCATTTGTCCTCATGTGAATCACCAGAAATCTGTAAAAGTTGTCAGACTTGACAAAACTCAGGACATTTTGTCACAATTCAGATATATGCCCATGAAAGTTGGTAGCACTCTCTATTGGTCACATTAAGTCAACAAATGGCTGCCTAAGTTCATCATCTTTGACTCAGAGAATCTATTACTGGGATTACACGCCAAGAGAGCTATTGATAGCACGGCTTGTCTGTACAAAAATACTCAAGTAGCATTATTTGTATTAAAAAGCTGGACACAAAATCTGTTCCCAACAAATGAGGAGTGGCCAAATGAATTCTGGTATGTGAAAGTGACTATATCTAGCAACATGTCTGTTACATAGTAAGTACTTATTGATTATTGAATATTGAACTGAATATTACTACACTTCAAGGAATGATGAATATAAAGATTCAAAGAAATATGGGAAGACGTGAAGTAAATGCAGATCAAGAAAAGCAGAGTCAAATGAACAACACACACAGTGACTCCAACAATGTATATAAAGTTGACATTGAGGGGCAGCTAGATGGTGCAGTGGTAAAGCACTGGCCCTGGATTCAGGAGTACCTGAGTTCAAATCCGGCCTCAGACACTTAACACTTACTAGCTGTGTGTGACCCTGGGCAAGTCACTTAACCCCAATTGCCTCACTAAAAAAAAAAAACAAAAAAAACCAGACATTGAGTGGCAACAGAACTATGGCCAGTTACAATGATCGCAGTTCAAAGACACATCCTGCCTTTCTGTTAACAATTGACTAACTGTTTTCTGGGAATGTACCCATAAGGGGGATTAGTTTGGGTTTGTTAGGAAGTTTCTGAACTGTTGAAACAAAGTATATCAATAAGGTCAAAATAGAATTAAATCATTTTTTTAAATTGTGTGCTGCTGTAACATCCAAACTAAAATTTTACATTTTCTGGTGACACATTCACCAGAACTGAAAGTTTAAGGTCTTTCAAATTGCATTACACAATTGTAATTACCTTGCTTCTCTCTGCAAAGTTGCTAACGGGGTAATGTAAATCCATGTTTCTCCTTCTATTCTGTAAATGAGCCATCTGTCTTCAAAAAGAAGTATCTTGGCCTCCAGTTTTTTTTTTTAAATAAAATCTCCTACCCGAGGAAAACACACATGTTAATTAATGCTAAAGAAATGAATAACAGCTTGTATGTTGAAAAATTAATTATGGTACAATGTCTGCCCTAAAATACTAGCCTCCAAAAATTGAATTGGCCAATTTTCTTTTCATTTTACTCATAAAAAGAAAATAGATGTGCCTACCATTTAGATTCATTATAAAACCAAAACATGATTTGTTTTTTAAAAAGAAAAAAGAGCTGCTTTGGTATCCCTATAAGAGAATCAACAACTCAGTGACCCTTAGTGGAGAATAATCTTCATCCTGGTAGTGCCTTTGTATCCAACATGATGATCTTTCCAACCTCATTGGACATTGATCCCATGCCTGTACCCTACAATTCAGCCAAACTGTCCTTCTCTCTGTTTCTCCCAAACAACACTCTATCTCCCATTGCCATGATTTTGTCCTGGCTGCCACCCCCCCTTCCTAGAATTCATTCCCTCCTTCCCTCTGCATCATAGAATTCTTCTGTTCTTTCCAGATGCAATTCAAGCATCACCTTCTACATGAAGCCCTTATTGACCCATCCCTCCCATAGACATAACATAGATGCTCATGCCCTCCCTCCAGTGGAGTTCTGGTAAATGTTTAACAACAGACCCTCTGAGTAAAAAACATACACATCACATGCTTCCCCCCCCCCTTTTTTTTTAGTGAGGCAATTGGGGTTAAGTGACTTGCCCAGGGTCACACAGCTAGTAAGTGTTAAGTGTCTGAGGCCAGATTTGAACTCAGGTACTCCTGACTCCAGGGCCAGTGCTCTATCCACTGCGCCACCTAGCTGCCCCACATCACATGCTTTTAAGTTTAATCTGCATCCATAACATTTTCACTGCCATATTCTTAAGTCTAGACAATCAACAAAATGATAAAGCCAGCCCTGGTTTGTAGCATTTGCTGATTTCTGAATCAGCTCTCGACACCAGTATAGGCTGGCTCTGGCACACCCTTACCTCCTTTCCTAACTACATTATATTTGTCTTTAGTCTTTTCATATTGATTGTGTGTATATTCCATCTTCCCCATTACAATGAAAGCTCATTGGGAATAAAGTGTTTCATTATTTGTATTTGTATCCCTAATACAGTGTCTGGCACATAGTAGTTGCTCAGTAAATGCTTGTTGATTCATTGGTGGATTTACTGGCGTGCCAATAGCTGCTTTCTTCTCAAAGTCCCTAGCTCCAGCACCCATCTGCCAAGGGAAAAGGCTCTAATACCTAATGTTGGAGGGGATGTGGAAAAATTGAGACACATTCATTGTTGGCGAAATTGTGAATTGATACAACCATTTAAAAAATAATAAACATTTTTATTTAAAGTTTTGAGTTCCAAATTTTATCCCCCCTTCTCTCCCTTCCCTCCCCCTCCCTGAGGCAGTAAGAAAATAGATATGGGTCATACATGTACAATTATGTAAAACATTACTATCTTAATCATTTTGTATAAGGAAATGTGAATAAACCCAAAAAAGTGAAAGAAAGTGAAAAATAGCATGCTTATGTCTGTGTTGCATCAATATCAGTTCTTTCTTTGGAGGTAGATAGTATGCTTCATCATTAGTACTTTGGGATTGTTTTGTATCATCATATTGCTGAGAATAGCTTATAAGGCAGCACTGAAGATTTAGAAGTATGATAGTTCCATGTTCAGGACTGTATCCTAGGACTACTAGTTTGGCAACTTTAAACAGGTCTGAGTAGAGAGTGAAGAAACTGCAAGCAGCAAAACCATTTAGGAGACTATTCCAATAGTTTAACTGGGAGGTAATGAGGGTTGAAGCAGGGCAGAGATTGTACACATGGAAAGAAGGGATGAATTTGAGAGATGTGAAGGGGGAATCAGTAAGACTTAGCAAGGGATTGTATATGAGAAGTACAGGAGAGGTAAGATTCAAGGATGATTCAAAAGTTGTGAAGCTGGGTGAAGGTAGGGATGGTGGTTTTCTCAATGGAAACAGGGAAGTTTGAATAGCACTTGTGTTTGGGAGGAAATATAATGTGGCTTAGTGGATAGAATGCTGGATCTAGAATCAGGAAGAGTCAATTGAGGAATAAGAGGGAAGTTCAGACTGTAGTCGCAGCCTTGTTGTTGAGAGGAAGGCAAAGTCAATGGCAACTTTCTTTCATCAACTCCCCAATTCACCATTTCTCCAATTGTGGTCATCTCCAAACAAGCCAAGTTCAAATCCATGTGCTGAGATGGGGGAGGGGGTGATGCTCAGCCTTTAATCATCAGTTTGAACCTTTCAGTTCCATTTGAAACAGATTCAAACAGACTTGTCAAAGTTTCAGGTATTTGGGTTTTTTTGTTTGTTTTTGGTTTTTGGTTTTTTTTGGTGAGGCAATTGGGGTTAAGTGACTTGCCCAGGGTCACACAGCTAGTACTGGTTAAGTGTCTGAGACTGAATTTGAACTCAAGTCCTCCTGAATCCAGGGCTGGTTCTCTATCCACTGTGCCACCTAGCTGCCCTTCAGGTATGGTTTTTTATGAGACTTCAGGGAGGAAGTTGTCAGACATCTTCTTTCAAAATGAATGGTTTTATATTTGGAATCTTTTCTTTCTTACTTCTACTTTCACTTAGTGGACCTAATGGGTCCTCAAATGGGAGCAACACATGAAACCTTTATTGGTGTTTGTGTTAAGATAATGGATTTAGCAGATACTCAGGGACCCACCTGGAGATTGATTTAAACTGATTAAATTGGACTTGACTGCTGACTGAATTACTGGCTGACTTCTAGTTAACTAGATTGTAAGCACATCTGGCTGATACTTAAGGGTACTTAAGAAAGCCTGGTTCTCAGAAGCTAACAACTTTGAACTTTGACCACCTTCAGGCCCAGTCAAACAAACATCTTGAAGAACCTCCCATTTCTGGGAGAGGAACAGGAAGGAGGGAGCAGAGGAAGCAGAGGCTGCGCAGGGAGCTTGGCTTTTGGCTGTGAGGCATCGCCATGGTGGAGACAAGACTTCAAAAGGAGGAAATTAGGAAATCTATGATTGCCAGGTTATAGGAATTCTGTTCTCAATCTTTCTCTTTTCTTTTACTATCTTTCAATAAACCCTTAAAAATCTAAACTATCAGTGATTTTAGTCGGTTTCACCCAAAAACTGGGGGGACAGATTAGAACCTACATTTAGAGATTTAAATTACACGTGTTCTACCCTGGCTAGAATAGCCTGTGAGTTGGCACAATGTGAGAGAAATGAGGTATAATGAAGAGAACACAGAATTGTGAATCTTAAGGCCAGAGTCTGAATCTACTCTCTATATATCTTGTATTTTGTTGTTTTTGTTCAGTCATTTCAGTAAGGTCTGACTCTTCATGACCCATTTGGGGTTTTCTTAGCGAAGATGGTTTGCCATTTCTTTCTCCAGCTCATTTTACAGATGAGGAAACTGAGGTAAACAGTGTTAAGTAACTTGCCCAGAGTCACACAGCTAGGCAGTGTCTAAGATCAGATTTGAACTCAGGAACATGAGTCTTCCTGACTCCAGGATCTGCACTCTTTCCACTGTGACACCTGGCTTCCCTGCATATCTTGTATATACCTAATTATTTACGTATTGTCTCCCTGATAAGAATGTATACTCCATGAGAGTGGGGACTGTTTTTCTTTTAAACTTTTCTTGGTATTCCCAGCATTTAGCACAGTGCTAGGCACATAGGAAGCACTTTATAAATGCTCATTGACTGACTATCTGACTTCTGAGTCTAGAGGGTTGGCTATGCTCAAGGGTATTGGCACGTGAATAAGAGGCCCTTTCTTCTTTTGGCCCACCACTTGTTTGGGCCAGCACAACATAAAGGGAAACATCTGGAATAGAATAGAAAGTGTCTGATTTATGGTGCTCCACAGCACTTCACAGTCTGCTCTTGGTCACCTAATGAAAATGGGCCAACAAGGGCAGAATAAGGAGTACTGTTGGAACTCAGCTTCCTGCTGTGTGCTGGGTATGTGTCATGGGCACTCATTACTATTCTTTGGTCCTGAATTTGGAGCTATGCACTTCTCCAGCTGACTATAGACACCTTTATTAGGCAAATACAGCTTTACAATTCTCAACCAGGGCAAGGAATTCCTATGAACTGTAAATTAGCAAATTGCTTTTTAATCCACCATAAAAGATCACTGAAAAGTCCTTTAAAAAATCAAAGGTCTGCTAATTCATTCATGAATGCATTTACTTAGTGCTGCTCCAGGCAAGACAAACATTAAAGGCTGCAAGATTACCATTTAAAACATGTTCTTTAAGGAATCAGATAAGCTTAATTACAATATTAAATACAGACACATGATATTCTGAGGAGACACTGGTCTCACCAGCAGCCTTTCTATTTTTTAAATAAAATGTCATTTGCTGAATTCTGTGCTTTCTACTCATCCCTGTTTCTGATCAACCATGGTGAAAACAAAGACAACTTTACATTTACATAGCATTTAATTCCAAAGCAAAGTTAGAGGTGGTAGGCAGCACTATATTATTATTATTTTTTTTGCGGGACATTGGGGGTTAAGTGACTTGCCCAGGGTCACACAGCTAGTAAGTGTCAAGTGTCTGAAGCCAGATTTGAACTCAGGTACTCCTGACTCCAGGGCCGGTGCTTTATCCACTGCACCACCTAGCTGCCCCCCTAGCACTATATTATTTCCATCAAGGAACTCAAATGTTCAGTGTACAGAAAGGAAAGTAACAAAACCAATGACTCAAGTAACAATTTAGAAGTTAGAAGTTTAGAAATTTGCAGAATTTGAGAGCTACAAGGAAATTTGCTGATCATCTTCTAAACCCTTTTGTGTGAATGGGGAAAATGAAGCCTCAAAAGATGAAGTAAGGTCTTATAGTAACAAGACAGGATGAGAAGCTGTGTCCTTTCTCCCAATTTAATGCCCTTTCTAATACATCATGTTATATATTTAGATTCAGAATTTACAGATCCTGCAAAAGGAAATGTGTTTTGAAAATGTAAAATAACTATGCAAATTTGTGGTAAATAATATTGAACATGCCCACTAATTAGTTTTATCTACATGGGCTTCTTCTTATCTTGCATAATAGAGAAATGAAGGAATGTTGAGAATGTTAATATGTGTAGTCTCCAAATCAATGCCATATCTTGAGGTTAACCTAATTTTTTTCTTTGGGGCTACCACTGGAACAGTGGCTTAAGAGCTATCAAATGACCTTGAGTTAAATCAGGGTGAGAAGACCCTCTGATAATCCCTATCTAAAAATACTCTCTTTCCCCACACTCCTCCTCCTCAACAGGACTGGATTTAAAACTACACTAAGGGGGCAGCTAGGTGGCGCAGTGGATAGAGAACTGGTCTTGGATTCAGGAGGACCTGAGTTCAAATCCGACCTCAGACACTTAACAATTACTAGCTGTGTGACCCTGGGCAAGTCACTTAACCCTAATTGCCTTAAACCCCCCCCCAAAAAAATTTTATTTTTAAAACTACACTAAGGCTGATTTGAAGATGTGGGCAGCTAGGTAGTACAATGGATTAAAGCCTAAGTCTTGGAGTAAGGAAGACCTGAGTTCAATTCAGACCTCAGACATTTATTGGCTGTACCACATTCAGCAAATCATTTCATCTCTTCCCACCTCAGTTTCCTCATCTGTAAAATGTAGATAATAAGAACATCTTACCTCCCAGGGCTGTTGTGAGGATTAAATGAGATAATAATGGTAAAGTACTTAGCACAATGCTTGACACATGTAACGATTGGAATAACGCCACCTGCTGGATACTAACTGTAGAAGAGTTCTGCCCATGAAGCGAAGGTCTTTGAGGGCAAGACCAGGAGTCTTGTCTTTGGTATCAGGAAGTGACGCGGACTAGTGGGAGGAGGAAGGAAGAGACTGGCGCGGAGTCTCGGGGCTCTTTCCTCTGGACTCTGGCGGAGAAGGGAGCTAGAAATGTGCTCTCCCTTTAATAGATAGGAATCTAGGCCTTTTTCTCTCTCTTTACCAAATTCTTATTCTCCTTAATAAATGCTTAAAAGTCTAACTCTTGCTAAAGCTTATAATTGATTGGCGACCACTCATTAGATATTTTAGACAGATTAGCTAGAATTTTAGTCCTTAACAGATGGCTGACCACGAAGAGGAAAGCTAACCCTCAGTCTTCTGATCTGCTGGTTGGGTAAGAAATTTCCCCTCCCTCTCCCTTTAACTGCTAAGTACTGGCGCACTGGCTGTGTTTTCCTTTAAATTTTTTCGAATGGACCTTTTAAACTCCCTAATTACCCTATTTTTGATTTTAGTCTGTTTAACCAGACAAATGGGAGATAAGATCATGTTAATGCTTTGTTTTTGTGGATTTTCTATTTTTCTTTTTATTTTTGTTAAAAGAGCCAGCAACTTACTCACACAAGGAAATATCTCTCCCTCTCCCAACCATGCTTTTTCAGAGAAACCTGAAGAGATTCCTGCAGCTTTTCCCAGTTCTAACACTAATTGTTGCTTTAATTTTGCATGCCTGGAGGCAATGACCCACCCTCTAGAAGCTTTTAATCCCCTAGCACCTGGAGGCCAAGTGGGGGAAGAGGAATCCAGGCCTGAGTTCAAAATCAAGTCTGATTCTAATTGCTCTGGTCCCTCCCCTCCTCTCCAAACCCCACCCTCTACTCCTCCCATGGCCAAGCCCATTGCTTCCCTGGCCCGGGAAGTCCAAAGATCTAATGCGCATGCTCAACTTTCTCTAACTGCATTTGCAGCTTCAGGCTCACCCCTTCCCCAGCCTGGCTGTGCTTCTGAGACAACTTTAGAAAACCCTTTAAATTCCAGATATGCTCGTTTTGTTCATAATTTTGCTAACCTGCTTTTGTCTTTAATTAGTAATCTTATAAAGCATTTGTATGGTGAAAAGGCTGACAGACAATATAGAGGGGTTAAAGAAGAAAAACTTAAGCCGAATAAGAATGACAATCATCAACATAGTTCAAGACTCCGATTCTTTTGCCATGGAAGGGTATATATTTTACAGAAATGTAGAAGTAAGCAGCAAGGTATTGATATGAGTATTGGGGATTTTAGATATCGGAATCAAAAGTGTTCTGAATTCACTCAGAGTAATAGTATCAGTTCAGAGGTTACATAGGATTTCTATGCTATTATATGTACATTTTGAAATTAATGGTATAGGTTTATTTTCGTAGAGGTTTTCATGCATTTGAGATTGTGTTTTATACTTAGTTTCTAAAACAAAGAGAATATTTGTAAAAGCTTTTTATAGTCATGTGGTCCAGTTTATATTTTATAATACTCTTATTGATATTAAGTTCATATTCATTTAGATTTCCCTAGTTTGAATTTCATTGTCTTTTATTGTTCCACATGTATCTTCTTCTATTCATTCATCTATCTAATTTTGAAACATGGTTTTGATTTCATAATACAATGTTAATTCTAGGAGTATTGTGCTCCCATATTCTGAGTTGTTTGTTTTTGTTATTTTTTCTCAACTGATTATTTGATCAAACTCTTTAAAGCATTTCCCTAGCAAATTGTTTGCCATGGCAAGTGTAAATTGATTCTAGAAGTATTATTTTTGATAAGCATATTCCAAAAAAAAAAAAAAGAGGGGAACATTTGTAAAAGTTTTCTTTTTTCAAAAAAAAAAAGTTCTTTGAGATTCTGTTGTGCTTTAACTTGTATTTAAGTATGTTCTGATTTTTCACAAAAGTAATTGTATACTAAGTAAAAAAAAAAGGGGTATTATTTGAAATTGTTGCATAATTATATATTGTGTTCTGAGTCAAGATGTATTCACATTTTTTGCAATCATTTATTATCCTCAATTTTTAAATCCATATGAGACTTGGATTATGGGAACTTATCATTTAAGACATTAATTGCCTTTATTCTGAGTTATCAGATGCCAGTTGGCAAAGATGCCATCCAATCACAAGAGGAATACATGCAAGAGCAGACACTGAACTGTCACATGAGGGGAGACATGCATGAAGTCAAGGTATGGCCGAGGGAACGGCTTTTGACAAATGTTGAGGTTGGATTCTCTTGGTTTAATATTTTATTTTATTTTTCCCCACAATATTGTACAGATGGCTGGAAGTATTCATCCCACCCATCTCACTTCTACACCTGGCTTCCATGCTCCCTCCTATATGCCTGATGCCATGGACATCTCAGTCCCATGCATCTGATTAAGTCTGACTCAGTTTCTTCCAATATGTTCGGTGGCATGGACATATATTCCATCCACCTATTTTAAGCCTGGCATACTGTATGGGCAGTACATATTGCTCAAGTGTGGGAATGCTCATATCCCATCATTTCTCTGTTCTTTTATGGTAACCCCCATAATTATCTCAGGTGTCATGATAAATACAGTGTTGAATTTGGCCTTGACACCTGTTACCAATTATATTAGATTTTTTAATTTCTCATAATGGCATGAGGATAATTAGGCAGATGATGCAAAAAGTGATGAAACAAAGATAAAAAATTATTTTTAATAATTAATATCGCAGCAATTGTCTTTTCAATTACCCTCCATAAGGGGGGGACTATAGTAATATTATAATTTTAAAGAATGGTTCAATTTTTGTTTTATTATATGTTTCATGTGTAACAACTAAGATTCTGAATTCCCTTAGACATGTTTTTGAGAACTTTCATTGTTTGATTTGATTATTGACAAAGCTATTTTAAAGTTCTGTTAAGCTCAATTTTGTAGGAAATTTTCCTGGCTGATTACCAGCATCCACACATCAACCCCTGAAAAGACTTCCATTCCACGACTACACCTAGAGGACATCTGAGAAAAGACTTTCAGAGACTTTAAATGAACAGTTTTGATTTGTTCTTTTTGTTGGTTTTTTTCTCTTTCTGTTATAATATGCACCATCTGTAACATGTATTCTCTGCAGAGGCCCTCCCTTTGCAAGACTAATGTCAAAGCGTCGGTTCATGAGGACAAAAAAAATCGCCCCTCTGGACAAAACTTTCCTCTCTTCCTTTTCTATATTGTTGTTCACATATTATTAGTTATCAATAGTTATTATATTCTTTTTACTGTTCTGTCAAGGAAACATTTTGTTTCTTGAGGAACAACAGGGGGGACTGTAACGATTGGAATAACGCCACCTGCTGGATACTAACTGTAGAAGAGTTCTGCCCATGAAGCGAAGGTCTTTGAGGGCAAGACCAGGAGTCTTGTCTTTGGTATCAGGAAGTGACGCGGACTAGTGGGAGGAGGAAGGAAGAGACTGGCGCGGAGTCTCGGGGCTCTTTCCTCTGGACTCTGGCGGAGAAGGGAGCTAGAAATGTGCTCTCCCTTTAATAGATAGGAATCTAGGCCTTTTTCTCTCTCTTTACCAAATTCTTATTCTCCTTAATAAATGCTTAAAAGTCTAACTCTTGCTAAAGCTTATAATTGATTGGCGACCACTCATTAGATATTTTAGACAGATTAGCTAGAATTTTAGTCCTTAACACACATAATATGTGCTATATAAGTGTTAGGATTATTATTATTATTATATGTCTGGAAATACTGAGGAAACCCAGAGCCAGACCTAAATCCACAGAGTGACTGCAAGAAACTACCTGATCTACCTGGGGTATAATTTTTTTCCTACAATATCAGATTCTCAGACAAGGGAGAATCATGATCACGCAGTCAATTAGAACTTTAACTTTGATTTCCCACAAAAGTAAAAATGACTAGATGAACCCCTAAGTAACAAAGATGATTGTAAGAAAAAATGCAACTTAACAAACACCACCACAAATATATCCACAGAAATGTTCACTGGCATTTATCCAGAGACAAATCTCCTCCCATTCTTCAGGATTTACTTGTCAGGAAATGGAGACACATGGAATGAGTTATTTCAGAAGGAAACACTTCAGGATTCTGAGAACAGATGATGCTTCCTTTCAATCTGCTGTCATTCTCCTCCTTTGCTAAGATACCATCATCATCATGCTAAATATAACTCAGTTTGACAGTGACTACATCAGTATGTAGGTCTCATGCCCCTTTTTGGTGCAAGTCTGTATTTACAATAAAGCTCAGCGGCCGCTATTTCAAACTCATCAAAGGCTGACTTTAAATCAGAACTCAGAAATTGCAAGGAGAAGGTGCTCAGCCAAAAGAGTCTCAGGTAGACTTTCTCCACTCTGACCCTCCATGACCTGGGCACCCTTCCCTTTCCAAGCTTCTTAATCCATACAACCCTGCCCCCCCTAATTCCTGGGCTCTAGTGACATTGGCCTCCTGGCTGTTCCTAGAACTAGACATTCCTTCTCTCAATTCTGGGCATTTTCACTGTCTGTCCTCTTTGCCTGGGATGTGCTCTCCTCATCTCTTCCTTTTGACTTCTTTCAAGTCTCAGCTATTGTCTCATCTTCTGCAAATACTTTCCCTAAATCTTCCTTAATCTCAGCTCCTTTCCTCTGAGATTATTTCTAATTTTCCCTGTATTTAGCCTTTTTGTACATAGTCATTTGAATGTTGTTTCCCCCATTAGATTGCAAGCTCCTTGAGAAAAGAGATTGACTTTCGCTTTTGTTTTTTTGTATCCCGGGAATTTAGCATAGTGCCTGGTATATAGTAAGTGCTTAATAAATGCTTGTTGACGGATTCACTGACTTCTTCTCATGCATGATGCCAGGCACTATCCCACCTCTTCTTCATGACAATGAAGGACCAGAGCTCTCTATCATAAAATACTGGGCTGCATAATCCCTCCCTTTCTTTTCCTCTTCATTTCCATTTTGGGATGTTGCTGAATAGGCTCCTTCTCCATAGCAGTGTCTAAATCCCCACTAGGTGAAGGCGCTGGCTTCCCAAGTGCTCAAAACCCCCGACTCAGCAATAAGAATGTCATCGGAACACTTGAGATTACATCACCTCCTTCTGCCAATGTTAATACCACTATGGTAACCATCAACAGCGATACACTTTATTATTTCCATATAAATATTGAACAGATGTGACAGCCTTGTCAAACTCCTTTCCTAGTGTCCAACCGCTCTGTTATACCTTCTGCAGTTGTGAAAACTCTTTTCTGGTCATAATAGAGATAGCACTTCCTGACCTCCTGAGCTGGAAATGACTTTGGCAACAACCCAGGCCATACAGGTAATAATAGTTCAAACAATGATAGTTGATGTATAAGGACCACTCTACTATTATAAAGTGCTTTACATTCTTTCTTCATTTATATTTAGTTGCTAAGATTCAGTGTTTTACTTGAAGTAGATACAGAAGTTTAATTATTCCTGCTTTACAGTTTAAGAAACTGAGGCCCAGAGACGTTGGGAGGCAGTGGTTGAAGAGGATATAGCACAGCAGTTCTCAATTTTGGGGGTCTCAGGACCCCTTTACACATATGTGGGTTGTATCTTTCAATATTAACCATTTTAAAAATCAAAAAAATCTTAGTATTATTATTAAAATAGTTTTGACCTCAAGGATCCCCTGAAAGGGTTTCAAGGACCCTCAGGGTAATGTGGACCACACTTTGAGAACTACTGATATAGAAGAACAGACATAAGACATGGAGCCAAAATATATGGTTTTGACTCCCAGCTCTTCTACTAATTAGTGTTACCTTGAGCAAATCATTTAACTTGGCCTTGGGGTGTGTGTGGGGGGGGGGGTCACAGTTTTGATATCCATATTTCCTACTACCTAGGGGTAACCAACTAGCTTGTGACCTTGGGAAATTTCATTCACTTTCCGGTCTTCCTTTTCCTTATCTGTAAAATGTGAGGGTTAGACAAGCTGTTGTCCAAAAGTCCATTCTAGCTTTAATTTTCTATGCTTCTCTGATTTGTTTGAAATTACATGATTAATAAGTGGGAAAACCTGAATTTGAACTCAGATCTTCTGACACCTAGTTTAGTTCTCTTTGAATTATACCACAACTCTCCCTAAATTTGTGTACAATAAGGAGCCCTTCAAAGTGAGAAATATAAATAGAGATATATCTTTATCTATAGGTAGGAATAAAGATATATCTGCTCTTAATGGTTGTCAGTTCCATGGCCTATTTTCTAAACCAGCCCCCTGATTATTTACCATTTTTCAATATTCTTCCTTCCTAGTCATACATTTCATTATAATGTACACTCTACGTGATAAATGAAAATGTCATCTCTCTTTACAATAATAATATAAATTTTAATAACTCTGTGGTTGACAAAGAGTCTTTCCAACAGGCCCATGAAGTCAATAGGGGTAGGGACTGGACCTGTGATTACATTGACATAGGGGTCTCCCAGACATGGAAACTCCAGCTACCGTGCAGGTTGGCACCTGTGAGAGTTGCCAGGAGTTCTGAAAGGTTAGGGGGTTGGCTGAGAGTCACCCAGCCAAGGTATGTCAGAAGCAGACTATGTCAGAGCCCTGATGCTCCCGCTAAATGGATTCATGAGACTTGGCTAAAATCCCAGCTCTTCTACTTACTACATGGGTGAAGTTAAGTAGGGTAGATACTGTTATTATTCCCATTTTCTAGATGATAAAGCTGAGGCTAAGCACTTAACCAGTTTGGTCAAAGTCATCTAAGTAGTAAAAGGCAGAGGTGGAACGCAATCCTTGGACTTCTGACTGTAAGGTCTTCCCATTAAACCAGCTGGCCTTTGGTGAAATACTATTTGCCTCATCTTTTCTAGAGGGGAAAAAAATTAATTCTATGCTGGACAGAAGCCTCCTTGCTATTAGAAAGTTTGATGTTTGGAAAGATGGACTGGTTCCTTGGGGTTCCCAGGGTGCCACTGAGCATATCATTTGCTGCCATACACTGCTTTGTGCACTGTTAACACGTAGTATCTAAAGAATGGGTGTGTGAGGCAGCTAGGTGGCGCAGTAGATAGAGCACCGGCTCTGGAGTCAGGAGGACCTGAGTTCAAATCCGGCCTCAGACGCTTAACACTTACTAGCTGTGTGACCCAGGGCAAGTCACTTAACCCCAATTGCCTAAAAAAACAAACAAACAAAAAGAATGGGTGTGGTAGGAGTGTTGCTGCTATAAATAATACTTCCATTGGGACTAGTTGCCCATTAGCTATTTTTGCCTGAAGGCTCATGGTATCCAACAACATTAAAGGACACGTGGAATCTCGGCTTGGTTGGCCCTACCTCACTGAATGATCTAGTGATGGCCTCAGGCCTCCAGTATGTTCTGTAGATAGAACAGTATTTCTCACCAGTATTTCCCAATAAGTGCTCAGGTTATCATGTCAAAATCTAACTGTTAAGATAGTATTCAAAACAGTTATCAGGCAATGGTAAATGAGTGAGAGCTTACTTCATAGTCCTTTAGACTATAAATTCTTCCAATACAAGAACTTTCCTTCCTGTAGTAGGAACTTCCACATTCCTGTAGTAGTAGTAGTAGTAGTGGTGGTGGCAGTGGTGGTGGTGGTAGTAGTAGTAGTAGTAGTAGTAGTAGTAGTAGTAGTAGTAGTGGTGGTGGTGGTGGTGGTAGTAGTAGTGGTAGTAGTGGTGGTGGTAGAAAGGTCAGTTGTCAATGACTCACTGGGATAAAGGATCCCATCAGGGAAGGGCAGAGATATTTTGTTTCATGGAAAAAATAAGCTAATACAGTCAGTTCTGCTATAACGCTTGTTTTGAAAACATGAATTTGTTCCAGTGCGATTGATATGTTAGGGAATAATTTGAGCAGAGCTTGACTTTTGCATTTTTTATGCGCAATTTCGTCCATGAGAAACAGTAAGGACAAAGAAAACTGCACCATTTCACAATAATTCACAAGGTTAACTCTTCCAAGGCACAGTTCTGCAAGGAAACTTCAGGTCTTTTATAAGGAAGTGTCACATTTATTTTGTATCTTCTGGTGCAGTAGGAGCTGTAGGCAGAGGAGGACTGGTCTGCACCCATATGTCTCACTCCTGCCCATCTCAGTTGTGGCATGAGGCCCTCTCAGCAGTAGCTCTCAACTCAAGACTGAGGCTGAGGACACTACCATTTTTTTAAGTTCTTATTTATTTATTAAGCACTTATGTATAAAACTATGCTATTGTTTTTAACAGGTTCCTATCTTTTTTGTTTATTTTTTTATTTGCGAGGCAACGAGGACTAATTGACTTGCCTTTTTAAAAAATATGTCACTGACAAAGTTTGAGCACTGTACCCCTAACTCATTTTTCCCTTAGGCCCTGTAATTTTTATTGCATGGCTTTGCATAGAGCAGTGATTTTTAGGAATGCATATGTCTTTTTATAGCAGAACTGGCTATGGTATTTTAAAAGGGAGTGAACCAACAGCCTCAGAGAAGGACAGAACAGATCTGATCTCTAAGACCCACCTGGCTGGCCAGTCCTTGGCAAGAAATGATACTAATGAAGGCAGAAGCTAAGTTCATGAGGCTGAAAAATATTGCAAATTCAGAAAAGGAGATACCAGGGCAGTATTTGGGGTCAGAAAGCAAACAGGAAGATGACTTCCAGAAAGTCCTCACCTTTTAAATAAAATTCTCTTTATCCCCTTTGTTACCGTCTTCATTTAATGGTGATAAAGATCAGTGCTCTTCTATCCATTTGAAGAAACATGGAGGAAGTTGCTGGAACAACACTCAGGCTAAAGATTATTCTATTTTGTTTTAAATTGAGCTTGGGGTTTTTCTCCATGTGACAGCTATAATAGATTGATGTGCTGTTCCTAAGCAATGTATATATATTTTAACATCCCAACTTTCTCTGAATGCTATGGCAGACTTCTAATGGGAGTTAAGTAACCTATTGTAATCTAAACTGAATTTGTTTTATTGAACTGTTCACAAAAAGGAAAAAGGTTCTATGAAACAATCTTGTATTTCGACAGCTAGAGGTGCCAGGCTTCTATTAGCATGGCTAGACCTGTGCCAGATTAATTAACCTAATGGCTATAGTGTGAAACTTACATTCTTTGGATTTAGCATGAATTTTATGAGAAATGAAAAAAAAATTTTACATTAAAATTCAAATGGAAAAGTCATGTAATAGTGACCATGAACACATAACAGTGACTTCTTCTTGGTGTTTCATACAGAGCTTATCTACTTCAGGAGGTTGGAGCACATTAAATAATCATGTGTAAAAGTTTTAATTTGCTAAATCAGAGACAACTCCCAAGTCTGCAAAGAGGGATCAATGTGGTCTGAGCAGTGTGCTCTGCGTCTTAGAACAGTAAATGGGAGAGGTGGTTTTTCCTTGAATGTGTTTCTAGTGGTTGTTGTTATTATTGTTGTCTTAAACCAATGATAACCTGATTGCCCTTAAAAGTTATTTTTCATATATTTCACAATCATCAGAATCATATGTGATCATATATTTAGCTATTCCTAAATTGTTCTTTGTATATATGCTCTGCTGGTGTAGTGGATAGAGTGTCAAAATTGGAGTCAGGAAGACCCAAGTTTAAATCCTGTCTCACATTAGCAGTGTGACTCTGAGTGAGTCATTTACTTCAGTTTCTGCATCTGCAAAATGGGGGTAATAATAGTACCTACTTTATAGGGTTGTTGTGAGGGTCAAATGAGATAATTTGCAAACCTTGAAGGACTATTTAAATATTAACTATTATCATCATTACTATAAAATCGACTTGCTATATAAAGTGAAAACAAAATTGACAAAGGATATCTTCTCTGATTCATGCATGCTTTCCATAAAGAGTCAACCTCCAGCGAGATCTCAAAAAGAAGAGAAACAGCCAGAGTAAAGGAAACATTCTCTACTTAAAGAGATAATATTTTTAATTTTCAAAACTCTGAAGCAGCAGAAGTGGCTCAACCTCAGCAGAAGCTGTCTCCAAGGAATAGCAAAATCAACCAATGATTCAAACAGATTGCATCTCTGGAATTTCAGAATATATGGCCAGAGATAGCAAGGGGGCCAATGGGCAGGGTTGTTTCTTTCCAGGTCATTCTCACTTTCAAAAATCCTCACAGTATATGTTTCTTCTATACCACTAATTTTATTTTATTAATTTGAAAAAAATCTATTTTCTCCTTCTCCCACCTCCCTTCATTGGAAAAGAAAAAAGAAAAACAAAATTCTTGTATCAAATATGCAAACTTAAGCAAAACTCTCACATTTTGTCCATGTCCACAAAATATAAATTTCAATCTACACACTGAGCCTATCACCTCTTTATCTGGAGTTGAATAGTACATTTCATCATGGGTCCTTAGGCATCATGGTTGTATACGAATAATTCTAAACTTTTAAATCCTCCTAGACAATGTGAGTCTATAGCATTCAAAGCTCACAAAAAATCAGATAGACAAATTCCCTAGACAGAGTCAACTGGGGTACTCTGTACTTTCCCCCAGAAGACGAGACAGAATATTGGAAAGAGGACATAAAGGCATCTTTCTCCACTTCTACCATGACCTTGTTATGTGGTTCATAGCAAAGGACTTAATATCTTTATGTCATTATACCTCCATTTCTAACATGCAGATGATACTTTCCATATATCCTTTTACAACAAGGATGTCATAAGGACTCAGGAGATGCTACTTGCAAAGGGGGCTTGATGCAACCATAGATGCAAAATGTTATGCCCATAAAACATGATTCTAGACTTTGTTAAAGTCCTACAATACCTGCCAGTACCATAGGTAGGTATGAGATGGGTGGGTCCTATGTGAGAATATAATAGAATAGGTCAAGAATACTCTGGGTCAGGAATGGAGATATAGAGGTAGACACAGAAAAGGGAGGCTATGGGCATATGCATGATCGATGCTTAAGCATCTCTGATTAGAATAAAAGTCAAAGTGTAGATCATTTCCATGTTTCAGCATATCTGGAGGTCAAACAGGAGACTGAAGCACCATCAGCAGTAGGACAGCTCCCTAATCCTGTCACACCCAAATGAATAGGAGGAGGATGGCTATTTTCCCTCCTTTCCTTTTCCTGCTTCTAAAGAAAGATAAAAAATCTTCACCGATGTCCCCTACTCTACCTTTATTCTCACCTCCAAGCAGAACCAAGTAGGAGATCAATTTTAAAAATCTAAAACTAGCTTTAAATGTTTAAAATATCCAGAAAGCCATGGAGATTAGTTATCTAAATCATCTAGATACAAGTCTTTAAAAAGAGCCTTCTGCTAGGGTCTGAACATCCTTAGCATAGCCTCATACCCTGCAAAATGGAAAACTTTCCCCCTCATTTTCTGCTTTTGCTTTTCAGTTAGGGTTTTTTTTTTCCTAGAGGCAAAATGCGATATAAACTTCCTTAATTCTCACTTCAATGTTTCCAGTTTAGGATTCCATTAATAGACCCCTCTCCCCCTCGGCTGTGCGCTGCCCTAGTTTGCAGTCAGTTCATTCTGCACTGATGTATATTTCATTGCCCAAGGCTTAATTTTGATTTATTGTCCATCCATAAATTAGAAAAATATGCTCTGGAATTCCATCCCGCTGAAAAGCTGTGCCTGATGTCAGGGGACTGGGTGATATTTAAGATGTCAGAAATACATATTGGATTAGTGTGCTTTGTTTCCCCACAACAGCAGGTGTTTAATCATAGCTGATGGCTGAAGTTAAATGCATTAGGACAGCATCAGCCAAGAAGATGGAGTTTTTCTAAACCATACAAACTCCAGGATAAATAACTCAAAACTAATTGCGTGTCCACATCTTAGATACATTTTTATTTACTTAATACATTAAACAATGAAAATAGTCCTTGGCACTTAGCTTCCCATTTAAGAGCCTGTACAAATATTTTATGTTAGTGAATTGTGGGCTGTTTAAATATAATTACTGTTTCCCTTACTGGTCCTCTGGCAGTTTTAGATAAAATATTTCTAAAAGCAGGAAAGAATGAGGGGTGAAATCGCTCTGTAATTCAGGGTAAAGAAATTCTGTGGGATGCTGTTGGGTGTTTTTTTTTAAAGCAAAAAAGCAGTAAATTTAAATCCCTATTTGACTATAGCCTCATGAAGCCAAAAGTATTCAGTAACCCAAAGCATTTCCCTCCTTCTTTCTTTACTGTTGAGATTCTCCTTGCTTCTCTGTTTATGTTAATTAGAGTTCTATGTGTATAGAAAAATGATCAGGTCTGGTCTTGAGCAATTTAGCTGGAGGCCGGAGAGAAGACGCTTAGGAGAGCAAACATTTTCAAGGTGCAACCGGTGACCTGTAACAAGCCAGGGAGATTCATGGCCAGAATGGTATATTTTGACACAACCGTGATTTGATTAAAAGAGAAAGTAATGGGTTTAAACAGTCGCTATGAGGATGTAGCCAGACTTTGTTAGCTTTTTGCAAATTACTTAACAGGCCAGTGATAGGAGTGGAGATAAGGCTGTGGTTACATATAAAGAAAAGCAAGCTAAATTTGAAATTATGGTAGTGAAATCCTAACATTGGGTAGTGTCTATTCTATTCTTCATATAACATGTTTCCTTTGAGATGGCAGGATAAGATAGCACTGGACATACCCATCACAATCAGATTAGAATTGAGTTTTATTTTTCTTGGATTTGAAGAAAAAACAGGAAACATCATAAAGGCAGGTCAAGCAAACTAATCTCATGGAAGAAATAAATGCTCACCTAAATAAGGTAAATTGCGTCATAATTCCAAATGACTAACCAGAAACAAGAAAAAGTTTATTCACCATGACTAACAGTTCATCCCCAAAAGGAGTGGACTCACCTACATTCACCAGAGCCTCTGTTCTATTTCCCATATAGAATATATTTTTCTTTACCTTAGACAGGAAGGGGAAGGGAAAGGCCTGGGAAAGGCTTCTTTTCCTGTGGCAGGCATAGTTATAACAACAAAAATATAATAGTATGAATTTATATAGTACTGTAATACGTACAAACCCTTTGATTTATTTGGAAAAAGGTACCATCCTGAATAAAAATCATGTGACATTATCATAGTATGAATAACATAAAGAGAGAGTGGTTATTTAAGGGAAGCATATTTCCCATTACTGTCACCACCTAGAAGATTGCTTGGTACTCACACACAAAGAAACACAGTACTCAAATTCCCTGGAAGTAGAAGGTTAAAAAATCACATCCCTTTGGGGGCAGCTAGGTGGCACAGTGGATAGAGCAACAGCCCTGGATTCAGGAGGACCTGAGTTCAAATCAGGCCTCAGGTCCTTGACACTTATTAGCTGTGTGACCCTGGACAAGTCACTTAACCTTCATTGCCCCACCAAAAAAAAATCACATCCCTGATGAGGTAGGTGGGTAGGTAGGCAGATAGGTAGGTAGGTAGGTAGGTATGTAGGTATGAAGGTGGGCAGGTGGGTGGGTGGATGGATAGATACATAGATACATAGATAGATGATAGATAGATATAGATAGACAGATATATGTATATATGTGTGTATGTGTGTATGAATGACATACACAACTTGACGAGGTGTGTACATGTATATATATATGTGTGTGTGTCTACCAAGACGATGCATACCCAGACACCTCAGGATTTTTAGGCAATCAGACTCATACAAATTAAGTGAACTTATCCTTTGTTATACTATCATATAGGGATAGGGAGTTAGCAATCAGACCTGTGATGTCATTGACCTAGGGAACTCCCAGAAGAGGAAACCCCTCTGCCAGTGAAGGTTGTCACCTTCTCTACTGCTCACAGTCTTAGAGAACTGACTACAACACAAAAAGGTTAAATGACTTGTCCAGAGTCAGATGGTCCAGATTCACAAATTAATTATTTTAAAATAAAATTTCTTGTGATTCAATATTCATTTCAAAAAAATCATACACTGATATTATTTTCCAAATATTAACTGGTGTTCAAAATCATGGCAAGCATTTTAATATATTAAGTGTCATATCATTAGATAATAATAGTGGTAAGCAATTAAAAGTCATGAATTTATACTTTTTTTTTAGATTTAAAGGAAAAGGGACAGAGGTCTAATTCCAATTAGACCCTCTATAACTACTGAATAAATAGCTGGCACTGACCAATAGTATACCATAATTCTGAAAAAGACAATGAAGTCTGAGGGGAAAGATGGAATATTTGCCATGGAGAAAACATGAAAAAAACTTTTTTCCATGGCATTTTCTATAGATGAGGCTAAAAATGGATCAGAGGGAAAATCTCCACTGTTGTCAGAAAAACAGTGAAGAGAAACAGAAAGAATAAGAGTTAATAATTTGATTCTATGACAAATGACATTTGAGGACATCTAATAGCTCCATCCCACAAATAATTACTTGCATGTTTATGTATGTAAATATAGATTCACTTAATTAAAAAAGAAAAATCAGTCTAGGACCAAGGATCAAGAGTCTGAGTTCTGTTGCCAAATTTGCTGTTGGTTCACTGACTGGGTTCCTGTTGGGCTAATTCTTTAGTTTAGTTTATTAGATAATGAACCCATAGAAAGGGGATCATTTAAGGTCATCATATGAAAGCTGCTTTTATATATGCAATATGTCATTTTTACTACATGGTAAAACACATATCTGGTATTTTATTGTTAGGATCAGAGCAAAGAACATCACAGACAAATGATCATTTTCGCACTTTCATGTTCCAGTCAAACATGGCTACAAATGGAGATGGAAAGCCAATGGGAAAAGAGGCCTCTATCCAATGCATTCATTAAGCCATGGAATTACATAGGGAACCAAGGAACCATGGCTTCTGCAACTGGGAAAACAGCTTTTTAGACCTGTCCTTTTCAACATATGGTGGCTTGAACTTTGACTCCGATTTGGCAGTCTAGAAATGGTCTGGGCACATATTGAAGCAAATGATATTAATGAAGATCTACTTTAGTATGTGAGAATGAGAAAATATAAAGGCTTTAAAGGGAGATTATTTAGAAGAATGTTTCTTCAACCTCTTATAGCCTAAACTGAAAAACATTTATCTCGGCTTTAATAAAAAAAAAATGCTAAAATAATTGTTTTCCTGTTGTTTCTCTGACTTCCTGTAAGAAATGAGCTGGTTACCACTCTGTAAGGGTAATCCCTGTATGGGTACATTTCTATTTTAAGTCTCTTCACAACACCTTTATCTCTTTAATAGCTAGCATTTATATAGTGCTTTCAGGCTTGCAGAAGCATTTTGCTTGCATTAACTTATTTAAGTCTCACAAGAACCTCCTGAAATAGGTGCTACTATTATTCCTACCTTAGAGATGGAGAACTGAGGCACCAGAAGGTTAAGTAACTTGACCAGAGTCAGAAAGTTATTAGGTGTTCAAGGCAGGATTTGAATTCAGGTCTTCATGATTCCAAATCCCTGTGATCTATCCACTGTCACCAGGGTGCTAGGTGGACACATGTAATCAAAAATAGTGGAAATGAGTTGCCCCCAATTTTTTGAAAGAACCTGGGCTAAATTTCTGGTGCCAAGTCTTCAATTGTCACCTGTAAATAACAGTCCTTTCCAAGTTTAACTCTTGAAGATACCTCCAGTGGTAAGAATGAAAACAAAAACAAGAAACATGGAATGGGGTGGAGGTGGGGAGAGGGATGGTTATGAGAGAAGTGAAATGATAGTGGAGTAAAATGCTATCAGGAGGGAGGGAAGTGGGTGAAGAAATATCCTCATAGAAAAAGACCTTCTAGCTGGATCACTACTGAGCAGGACCAGTGAAACACAAAGGCTCACCAAGGGCTCTCCATGGTTAGCGCTGTGCCCCATTCCTTGAAGGGGGTAAGACAGGGATCAGCCCACATTTTTTTCATGGTCATAGACTTTATTTTTCTGTGAGATATATAATTAAATGATAAATGATATTGTGGTCTGCAATATTTCCATTGGCCCTGGTAATAAATCATCAGGACATTGAAATGTCCTGGGTTTTCCGACTACCCAAGCTCACAGCTTCTCCTTTTGTATGGACAAAACAGTTGAATACAGAGATTCATCTTTGTAAGATCAAGCATTTCTGATCTTCAGCCTTTGCAGGAAAGGATCAGGAGTTCCAAATTAGGCCATGGAGGCAGAATTAGCTTCAGCAAGGACAGTAGGATGGGGTGTGAACTCTTCTCTCCTATATAACTTGGCTGACTAGTAAGTACCAAGGGAAGTCAGGAAGTGATAGATTCTCTAAAAAAAAAATCTAATAGTTGGTGCCAACTCCTTAACCAATGGAATGTGTTTATCATTCATTGAAGGGTTAACCACTAAAGAAAAATTATCAATTCTGTGGATAACAAGGGCTCAGCTCCTTACCTAACATGCCCAAATATGACCCAAATTGCTCATTTTCATCCCTGGAGCTAACCCAGTGTAGCATTACATGGAGTCAGCTGACCTGGGTTCAAATCTTGACTTTGTGATTATTACCCTTAAAATGATTTCTAAGGTCAATTTCAATTCTTACATTCTAGACTGTTAGGATTATAAAATAGAAAAAGAAAAGGAAAAGGTTTGATTTTGTATAAAGTGACTTGGGGGTGGGGCAGAAGGGCCTAAATTCGATACTTTAATTTCTGGGCTTTTCCATAACCTATGGCAGAATCATCTCCTCTGGCTTAGCTGCCCTGATTAAAAAGCAAAAATGACCCAAGGAGCAAGGTTCCACTGCCACAGTGTCTCTCTGGGTTAGGAAGGACACCTATAAAGGACAATTAATTAAATCATTAATTCAGAATAAAACTTAAATACGATTAGACTTGTCCATTACTATACTTCCCTGCATTTCAGCTTCATGAAATTCTCAAAGCCTGCTTCTTACCGGAGTGCTCCCAATACACAAGAAGTGGTTTAAAAGATATCATCAAGGACATATATAGCCAGAAAAAGGGGGGGGGGGAGGGGGAGAAGGAAGCTGCAGAACAAAAGTTGTGGATAAGAAATTCACACCTATACCCCCTAAGGATGCACTGGTGTTCATGAAATATTAAAAGATCCAAAGGAAGGAAGGATTACAGTACATGAAGCAATTTTCCCATGCAGAATTTATGGAAGATTATGGACAACAATGATACAGGATGGGGCAGCTAGGTGGTACAGTGGATAAAGCACTGGCCCTGGATTCAGGAAGACCTAAGTTCAAATCTGACCTTAGACACTTGACACTTACTAGCTGTGTGACCCTGGGCAAGTAATTTAACCCTTATTGACCCACACACACACAAAAAAAATCATACAGGATGTGAAAGTATATATGGGTTGAGATTTGCATTAGTCAAAGAAGTGGCCACACTGAAGAAATCATGGCCCCATTCAAAAATCCCTTCCAAAAACTGAATACACAAGAGAATTCAGTTGATAGGCCAGCTTAATTGTACTGAATTGCTTCTCCACCCACCCACCCCACCCCTACCCCTCCTCATCTTTCTTTTTTTGGTCTTTGTTATAAGAGATGACTGCCTGGGTAGAGAGGGAATGGAGGAATATACTAGAAAATGAAAAAGACATTTAAAAAAGAGATAACAAGAAAAATTTAAGAAAAGAAAAAACTTCTCTAGGGTCTAGTCTAGTGCTAAATGCAAAGCAAGATCTTAAACAGCATTGGTTGAAGCTAGAATTGGTGTTCTTCCTCTTCTTTTAAATTTTTCAAAAAGTCCATCTCTCCCACAGGACCTTTCCCATATTGGTAGTTACTGGGAATTCGGCATGAGATCCTTCAAGACTCTCCCCAGTTGTATTATTATTCACTTTTATTTATTTTTGTATCTATTCCATGTCCCTTTCAATTTTATGCTTTTTAGGAAGGAAGCTACTGAAAGGCATGGCATTCTCAGTGACTTTGCTCTATGTGACACTTAAGAATCTAATGTAGAGGGGCAGCTAGGTGGCGCAGTGGATAGAGCACCGGCCCTGGAGTCAGGAGTACCTGAGTCCAAATCTGGCCTCAGACACTTAACACTTACTAGCTGTGTGACCCTGGGCAAGTCACTTAACCCCAATTGCCTCACTAAAAAAAAAAATCTAATGTAGAGGGCAACTAGGTGGAGCAGTGGATAAAGCACTGGCCTGGATTCAAGAGGACCTGAGTTCAAATCCAGCTTCAGAGACTTGACACTTACTAGCTGTGTGACCCTGGGCAAGTCACTTGACCCTCATTGCCCCGCCCCCCCCCAAAGAATCTAATGTATAGGTGGGTGTTAACATTATAAGTTAACATATTACCAAAAAGCCATGTGGCGAGGAAACAACATAATAGAACAAAATAAGGATAAAGCATTTGGTGTTTGTTTGTTCTTTTTATTTTTGTTTTGTTTTGTTTTTGTGGGGCAATTGTTAGCTAGTAAGTGTCTGAGGCTGGATTTGAACTCAGGTCCTCCTGAATCCAGGGCTGGTGCTCTATCCACTGCACCACCTAGCAGCCCCTAGTGTGTTTTTTTTAATGTACAGAAAACAAAATTTTATTTTATCAGTCAACATTTGCCCATGTAACCTAATTCCTTTTGGATAAGTCTGTGTAAAGCCCCTTCATTGTTTTCCCTTGGACTCTCACATCACTAGGGTTAGAGAATATTTGTGTATGATTCAGATCAAACATACATCAAGTGTGCATGTCATGTGAAAGGCAGGCTCAAAGGAAATACAAAGAAGATGCAGAGTTTTGTTTTGTTTTTACATTTTTAGTCCACTCACTCCTTTTGAACCTTACACATAAATTAAAATGCATTGTGATGCAGTGGGGTTATTTCATATGAATAAAAGTATATGGTTTTTACCAACTTGGAAAAATACAATCCAAAGGGAAATAATTCTGATGAAGAAGAAAAGGGGAAGTTATCTGAATATACTCATGTAAATGCACAAATAACTCATTAAATCAACTTAAATTTTAATCAATCAACAAGTCTTTATTAAGTACCTACTATGTGCCAGGCTCTGTGCTAAGCCCTGAGATACAAAAGTCCCTATCCTCAAGTAGCTTACTATGTAATGGAGGAGATAACATGCAAACAAATACATACAAACCAAGATATATACAGGATAAATAGGAAATAAGTAAAAGAGGGAAGGCACTAGAATTAAGAGGGCTTGGGAAAGGCTTCCTGTAGAAGACAGTGCTTGAGCTTTTTCTTGAAAAAAGAGAAAGATTCTATGAGGTGGGAGTGGGGAATGCATTCCAAGTCTGAATGCGAAGGCAAAAAGAAATGTCCTCTGTGAGAAACCAAAAGGCCAAGTTGACAATAGTATGGAGGATGAACTAGAGTGAGGAAAGACTTGAGTCAGGGAGACCCATTAGGATATTGTTGCAATAATCTGGTTGAGGAATGATTAGGGCCTCATCTAAAGTAGTAATTGTGGAAATAGAGAAGGGGTCTTATGCAAGAGATGTTGTAGAGGTAGAAATATCAAGAACTAACAACTCACTTGATATATGGGCTGAAGGAAATTGAAGAGAGGACTGAGAATAATACCAGTGTTACCAACCTGAGAGACGGGAAGAATGGTGATACCTTCAGCCAAAATAAAGATTTGAAGAGGAATGGATTTGTAAGAAAAGATAATGAGTTCTATTTGAGATATGATATGTTCAAAGTATTGATGAGACAAACCATTGGAAATTTCCAACTGGAAGGTAGTGATTCAGGACTGAGACTTAGGAGAAAGAATAGGCCTGGATCTCTAGATCTGATAGCTAGAGATGGTGATTAGATCCATGAGAACTGATGAGGTCACCAAGGGAAATTGTTTATAAAGAAAAGAACCCAAAGAAAGTCTTGAAGACCACAAACAATGTGTTACATATGATGATCCAGTAAAGAAGAATAGGGAGAAGTAGTTAGACAAACAGAAGGAAAACCAAGAAGAAGAAAAAACAGAGGAAAAAGGATCCAGAAGTAACTATTGATAAACAGTGTCAAATGCAGCAGATAGGTCCAAATAAAAAAGATGGAAGTAAGGTCAGGTAAGCAAAGATGAACATACCAAAATCATGGCAAGGGCCTAGACTAGCATTAGGAATGCTAAACCTTAGAATGAGCTGAGGCTGGTGAAGAAAGCTAAAGCCAATAAAATGGAAATTTGGGTAGGCTTTTTTTTTTTTTTTTTTTGCGGGGCAATGAGGGTTAAGTGACTTGACTGGGATCACACGGCTAGTAAGTGTCAAGTGTCTGAGGCTGGATTTGAACTCAGGACCTCCTGAATCCAGGGCCGGTGCTTTATCCACTGCGCCACCTAGCGTAGGCTTTTTAAAGGACTTTTTGGCTATACTGGGGGAAAGAAGAGATCAAAGAGGGACTAGCCAGTGTTTTAGATGGATCAGATGATAATAAAAGAGAAGCAGGGGCAGCTAGGTGGCTCAGTGGATAAAGCACCGGCCCTGGATTCAGGAGTACCTGAGTTCAAATCTGGCCTCAGACACTTAACACTTACTAGCTGTGTGACCCTGGGCAAGTCACTTAACTCCAATTGCCTCACCAAAAAAACAAAAAACAAACAAACAAAAGAGAAGCAGGTTTATTTTATGTTCACTTTGCTTCTATTTTCCTATCAAAGAGAATGGGTTTCATTCTGGTCAGTCACAAATAAAAATGGCTGATAGGGAGCTACTGTACTATTTAAGAAAGGCAATAATTGAGCACCTAGCTGTCCTATATGAATTAGTCACTTGGCCCAAATCAATTAAATCTCAACTACTGAAAGAACTGGGAGAGCTGTTGTTGTTATTGCTAAGTTTTTTCAGGCATGTCTGACTCCACATGACCCCATTTGGAATTTTCTTAGCAAAGATACTGGAGTGGTTTGCCATTTCCTTCTCTAGCTCATTTTACAAATGAGGAACTGAGGCAAACAGGGTTAAGTGATTTGCCCTGGGACACAGAGCTAATAAGTGCCTGAGGCTGGATTTGAACTCATAAAGATGACTTCAGGTCCAGCCCTTTATCTACTGTGCCACTTAGGTCCTCCGATGTAATTGCTGAGCCACTATCAGATATTTGAAAGATTATGGAGAAAAGAAAACCACTGGATTGGATAAGAGAAAATGTCAATTTTTAAAAAGAAGTACAGGGGAGAGGGGCAGCTAGGCTGCACAGTGGATAAAGCACCAGCCTTGGATTCAGGAGGACCTGTGTTCATATCCAGCCTCAGACACTTGACACTTACCAGCTGTGTGATCCTAGGCAAGTCACTTAACCTTCATTGCCCTGAAAAAAAAAAAAGTACAGGAGAAAGAATAGTCTTGAAAACATAAAATAATGAACTTGACTGATTCCTGACAAATTTCTAGAACATACTAAAAAATAAAAAAGATATTGTTAGTGAACATCTAGAAAAAGTGGTGGTAAAATAAATTTTATTAGCATTATCTCATTCAGAACAAGTGATACCAAACTAAATGTCCTTTTTTTGAAAGGGTCACTAACCTGATAGATGACAGGAAAGCAATAGATATAGTTTACCTAGATTTAACAAAACATCTATGTGGGAGAAGAGAAAAGAACAAACATTTATTAAGAGACTACTATGTGCCAGGCAATGTGCTAAGCACTTTACAGATACTATCTCATTTGATCTTCATAATAACCCTGGGAGGTAAGTGCTATTATGATCCCATGTTACAGATGAGGAAACTGAGAGACACAGAGATTAAATGACTTGCCCAGGGTCACATAGCTAGTAAATATCTGAGACCAAATTTGAACTCAGGTCTTCCTGACTCTAGGCCCAGGACCCTCTCCACTGCCCCCTCTAGCTGCCATTTGATCACAATCCATTCTGGAAAAGATGGAGAAATGTGAGTTGATACTGGAGATGAATTTGGAACTAATTGAAATGGCCAAACATAGTGAGACACCTTTAATATTAGATTTTCATAACAGGAGGTCCCCTGTGGAGTATCCCAGGGGTCTGGACTGGAACTGTGCTGTTCAACTTTGTTTTTTTTAATCAATAACTTTGATAAAGGCAAAGATGACTACCTTATTGAATCTACAGGTTATACAAAGCTGGAAAAGATAACTAACGTGCTGGGTTAATACCCCAAATCCAAAGACCTGAAAAGCTCTTGACAGGCCAGAACATTGGCTGAACCAAATAATGGAGGCAAATGTAAAGTCTCACTCCTGAATTCAAAAAATTAACTTCACAAGCATAAGACTGGGGAGGAATGGTTGGACAGCAGTTTATCTAAAGGAAGATCTGAAGGTTTTAATGAACTGCAGGTTCAATTTGAGTCAACAGTGATGTGGCAGCCAATGTGATTTTGGGCTATATGGTTGGGTTTTGTTTTTTTTATTTCTGAATGACAAGCATTTATTTTCTCTTTCTCCCCTTTCCCCCCTTAACTGAACAGAGAAAGAAAAGGAAAGAAAAAGAGAATTGTCATAACAAATACTCGTAGTCAAGCAAAATAAACACCCACATTGACTATGTCCAAAAATGTATGTCTCATTCTGCATTTTAAATCTATCACTCCTCTGGCAGGAAGCTGTTAGTGTGTGCAATCTTTAGTCCTCTGGAATTGCGGTCTATGGTTGCATCAGTTAGATTTGTTTGTACAAAAACTTATTTTTTTAATTTTTTGCGGGGCAATAGGGCTTGAGACTTGCCCAGGGTCACACAGCTAGTAAGTGTCAAGTGTCTGAGGCCAGATTTGAACTCAGGTCCTCCTGACTCCAGAGCCAGTGCTTTATCCACTGCTCTGCCTAGCTGCTCCCAAACTTTTAATTTTTAAAAATCAAAACTGTCCGTTTTATTTCCTGTTATCTTCTCTATCCCTGGTTTGATCATGAACTCCTCCACTACTCATACGTCAGAAAGATTATCTCTTCTTTGCTTCTCTAAATTGCTTACGATGTCACCCTTTATGTCTAAGTCATATCCATTTGGAGTTTATCTTAGTATATGATGTGAGATGTTGGTCTGTACTTTATTTCTGCCAGATTTTGTTTTTGTTTTTGGTCAAACTGCAAGCCCTTCCCCCAGTAGCTAGGATCATCCCGAACCAATCTGTCAGAAAATGTTTCTGCCGTCTTCCTCATGCACTTAGGGTATCAAATCTATTCAATACCTCTGGACAGCTGAAGTCTAAAGACAAGAAAAAAAAGTCTCTCCATCCATGGTCCCTAAAATAAGAAACGCTATTGTTTCTTGCTTTTCTCCTATTTATGTTATAGTTTTAAAAAAAATCATTAGTCAGCTCAGTTTAGTCACACAAGGCAAACTGTGTTTAATAAATTAGCTTAATGGATTCCGCAAGTGGTTAGTGAGTGTGGTGTTTCCTCCAGTTAAGGAAAACATTTATATTCTCTTTCTCCCTTTACTTCTCTTGACTGTGAGGGTAACCCAGAGGGCAGTGGACAGAAGGGGAGGGAGTTTGGCTGTAGGGGATTTTGGAGGAGAACAGTTCCTTTCCCTGGGGCCAAGTGGGAGAATCCACTTCAATCCCAGGGAGGCTGGTGGTGGCTGTGTTGTTGGCCTTTGTTTCTCTGTTATGATCCTTAGCAGCTCAGGGCTAAATGTACCTACCACAGCTTTCACCAAGCACAGTTCAGTCCTCCCTCCCCTCCACCCCTTCACACATTATACTCTTCCAAAGGGGCCTCTTTAACAGTTCCCCATGAAATAATAATTCATTATGTCTCTAGGAGGGAAGAAAGGGAGTGTAAGTGTCTTGATGGGATTAGAGGAAACCCCGCAGAGATGATTTAGGAGCCGTGATAATTCATTTAATGGGGGCCTGGGGTAAATTGCTAGATAGGGAAATGTAACTGAACCAGCTTAGAAAGGGCGCCTTCCAGGCCTGTGTAGGATAACTGGCTTCATTAGCAATATTTAAGAGATTTCATTTAAGAATGAGTCATAAAATGCTGTACTATTTTATCCACCTGGTTTGGTGGCCTTTAGCTCCACTCTGTCTGAATATTCAATTTGAGACAGCGCTACAGCAACACATTTTGGAAACTGTTCTTTTGGCTGTTATTTGTATGGTTGGTTTAGTTTCTCGTTTGTTAACCTTTTAAAATGAATATCATTGAAAATGGGGAACTGTACAACCAGAACTTGAAAAGATTAGGGAGAATATAATGCCTTGGAAGAGGCTGTTACAAACTGGGTAAAAGATTTCAGTTTTTATTGATCAAAACACAAAAGGCATGGAGAGCTGGTGGGTAAATGGCAAATTACTCTGACAATTCCTGATTTTCATGCAGATTTTGGAAAGCCTGCGCCCAGGAGGAGTAGAGGAGGGGGCAGAATGTCAATGACCACAGAGCCCTGAACACTGATAGGAAGAACCAGAATCAGTTAGGCTTCAAAAAAGCTTGGCCTTCTATGGCCACAGTCACCTATCTGACAGATTCTGCTTTGTTTCATTTGTCCAACCCAAACCCAACCGCCATTTTGGCAAAAACAAGTATCCTCAGAGAAAGGCTGGAATCAGACAATTTTGGAGAATGAAACAATGAAAATGGAATGGAAATAGGAAAGGCAACAGTAACAGGGTGGTGTAGGATGCAGTCTACCAAACCCTTTAACCAATTAATTGTCCTTTTTTTCTTGCTTTTCATCAGGGAGTTGTTGATGTTGTTTTAAACCAAATTTGAAGATGCCAAAACATGGAAGAAAGGTTATCAGTATTACAATCTGAAGGACTTAAATGGGATCATAGGACCTCAATCTAGAACTGGAAAAGACTATCTAATCCAACTCCCTCATTTTTCAGATGAGGAAACATTTGTCTTTCTATCTTGCTTTTCTCCCACCTGGTGACTCATTCTCTTCAGGGGACATTTACATTTTAGCCACTAAGATGTCGCACAAGTCACTTGAGCTGTTGAACCACATATATCTGCATACTATATGTGCTTTCCCTTTTGATATGGGGAAAGCGATAGGAGAAAGCACGTGGGTCCTTAGGATTCCTCTGTAAAGAATTACATTCTCGCACAAGACCTAATCAGGAATAAGAGAACAGGTTTATTGGGGTACAAGAGAAACCGGCCGGGAGGAAGGTTTTTGCCAGAACAAAACGCTTCCCCCCAACTGACTTGTGGGGTGCCATTTTATAGGGTTTAGATGGGGGGTGGGTAAGAGTCTCTTATTGGGTGAGGGGCTGGTGGTCTTCCCACGTTGCGCTGTGGTAGGAAGAATCCCTCGTGAGAGATCTGGTGGTGGGTGTCAACTTTGTCCTGATGGGTCTAAGCAGTCTGCTGATGGGCGGTTCCAGGTGGTCTTCTCCTGGATTACCTCATCCAGATGCTTAGGAGGACTGGAATGTGGGGTGATGGTCCTGGAGCATGCTCAGTTCAATCTGTGCCGCTTATCTCCATTAGGTGGGTGGGTGTGTCCTTGATTGTGTTCAAGGAGAGGCCTACTTGATTTCAAGGGAAAACCCCTGAGGTTTCAAGGAAAAGGTTCCTTGAACCCCCCAGAGAATTGTTGGGGTGACCGACCGGGGCCCATAATCCTCCCATGACACTTTGAAAAGAATCTAAAGATAATATAAATATAAAATTATAAAAAACAAATATTTTGAACATATAAACAATATAAATACAATTTTTAAAAAATGCAGACACATTTTGAAATGTTAATTTTATAACAGGATATATTAATTTATAATAGTGCCTGGCACATAGCAAGTGCTTAATAAATGTTTATTGATTGATAGAACATCTCTACTGTGTGGGGACACTTGATGATAAAAAGTAGAAACATTAACGAAGGCCTGGAAATAAATACATGGCTCACAAAAGACAATTTGTAAATTTTATTATAAATATATCTATGTCATTTATTGGATTAGTAGGTGACATAGTGGATAGAGTGTTGGCCTTAAGTCAGGAAGACTTATATTCCTGAGTTCAATTTTGGCCTCAGATACTTACTAGCTGTGTCACCCTGGGCAAATCATTTAACCCTGTTTGCATCAGTTCCTTCTATAAAATGAGCTGGAGAAGGAAATGGCAAACCACTCCAGTATCTTTGCCAAGAAAACCCTAAATGGGGACATGGAGAGTAGGACACAACTGAACAACAATGTCATATAATTTATATTGAATGATTTAACATTCTCATTTGAGAAAAAAAATTAACTTCTTGAATACTCTGCAGAGATCTTTGTTTGTTTATAAATCAGTTAAATTCTTCAGGTCTACATCCACCAGAGTTTTCATTCACCAGAGAATTGACTGACTCTGCTAATGGCCAGCACTGACTACTTTCCATGACATCTAGTGTCCCCACACAGTAGAGATGTTCTCTTTTAAATGGAGTTGTAAACCATTTTGAAATGTAGGGAGATCTTTTTTCAAATAAAAGACATCAGTCAATGTTGCTGCCAGTTCTGAGGACACTGCAAAGCTCTTTACAATTTTCACTAATAAGTCATACAACTCTCAAACACTGGTTAGCTCTCTCTTACTATCATATTTAACCACTTTTTTTTTTAGCCTGAAACTCCCTATCTCACTCAAGTTGGATGTGTAGTGGCCACTACTGATCAGTGCAGAAATTTTGACCTGCTCTGTTTCTGACCTGAGCTAGTTTGTCCTTCCTTTGGCGATGTGGTGGTCCTCCACTCTTGGGAGCCCACTACACTGGTGCTAGGTTGATTGACCCAGCCCTACTTGAAGCTCAAAACTCCAGAGCTCAAGAGATCCTCTAGCCTTGGCCTCTGGCAGGGATTACCAGTGTACCCAACCATGTCCATGGAACTACTGCTTTTTCAAAAAAACAGTTTATAAATGTAATTTGTTTTTGTTTTCTGGAGCTTAGGGGTGGGGCCAGACTTTTGATTTCATTGGTGGAGGGAACTCTCTCCACCAATTTAGATCACATCAACTTATCTAAAATTTCCAGTCTTAAAAATTTGCCTGCAAGGGGCGGCTAGGTGGCGAAGTGGATAGAGCACCAGCCCTGGATTCAGGAGTACCTGAGTTCAAATCCAGCCTCAGACACTTGACACTTACTAGCTGTGTGACCCTGGGCAAGTCACTTAACCCCCATTGCCCCGCAAAAAAAAAAATTGCCAGCAGACTTAACCTGCCCCCAGGTTAAGTGATTTTTTTTTCTTGCAGGGCAATGAGGGTTAAGTCACTTGCCCAGGGTCACACAGCTAGTAAGTGTCAAGTGTCTGAGGTCGGATTTGAACTCAGGTCCTCCTGAATCCTAGGCTGGTGCTTTATCCACTGTGCCACCTAGCTGTCCCAGGTTAAGTGATTTAAAAAAAAAAATTCAGGCAGCCAGTATGTGCAGGAGGCTAGATTTGAACCCAGACCTTCCTAGTTTCAAGGAAGTTTCTATCCACTATTCTCTTAGCCTCAACAAAATGTAGGGATTTAAATATTATTCTTTAAAAGGATTTCATTTTTTCAATGATAAATTCCCAGTACATATTTCCTCCCACTACAATTAGAATAAAATATAAATATATAAGTAAATTATTTTAAAGTGTCTTTATGATTCAGATACTAAATTATCTATTTTGAAAAAAAAAAGTTTCTGTGAGATCTGTGAGATCCCATTACATGAGCAATAAATAACATCATCTCTACAATCTTCTATTTTAGTGGAAGTATCATTAGCATCTTGGAGAAATTTTCCTCTCTCAGGTTTTCCTTGAGGAATCAGTGTCTCTGAATTAGAAGAGATCTTAGAGGCTATGTGGTCCTATTTGCCCTTGAACCATAGTTGCTTTGTAAAATGTAGACCTTACTCAAGGCAATTACCTATCTGTGTGACCTTTACCGTGATACCCAAATCCACTGAAATCCAGTAAAAACTTAAAGATTGACCATCCAAAAACTCAAAGTTACGCTACATCAAGATGACAGAGTAGACCACAAATTGACCTTACGCTATACCCTGGTATCCTTTGGACGTGTCCCAAATTCTATTCAGATCTATTAACATTTTCAGAAGTTAAATGAGATAATAATCATAAAATGTTTCAAAAGCTTTAAAGTGTTATATAAATGCTGACCTAAATTTTTTTAAAAAATATAAATGCTAACTTATTTTTATTATTACTATTACCACGGAACAAACACACAAATATGAAATGTCAACACATTAAGGCTGCAACATCACATACTTGGATTTCTTTCTTTAAAAAAACAAAAAATAATCTTCTTAGGAGTAAGAAGAAATCCACATGCCTTGGGTCTATGCCATGATCACCACATGACTTCATGTTCTCCTTCCCCCCTGTCCCCTAGCCCCCATCAAAATAATAACTTGTATTTGGCAATTACTTTTAATTTTCTTTTGTCTAAAGTTTGTGTATTTAAAATATTGAATACTTCTGGTTAGAAAATTAAAACCGAAGGTGATAAATCCTGCATGTAATCTGATTAATTTTCGGTCACACAGTGATTATTTTTCACAAATAATTAATACATATTTATTTTAGTGATCTAGTTATACACAACCCGTACCCTATTTCAAATTTACGAGGGCAGCCCTAATCTTAGGCAGTCATATTTCTGTTTAAAAGTTGTTTTCAACAGTCAAGTATCCATAAATTTGACCTCCTGGCTTTTTCTTGAATCTAGGTCAAGTGACTGTCCCTGTTGCACCATCAGGATATTCCATAAAAATCAAGTATATCTTTTGTTTGAAACATACATTATAAATAGATGTATAGATGGAACAGATATTGAGAAAAGGAATGGTAAAGATTATGAATATTAAGATTTATATTAATCTATAAGCCTATTAAAGTACAGTAAAACCTGTCCTTCAGACCACCTTTTTAAAGATATCACCTCCCTGATGGGACCACTAAATTTCGGGCCAAATTATTTTCCCATAAAGAACAATGAAAAGAAAATGATTATATTAAGACTACTTCTACTATGGTTTCTTTTCATTGTTCCGCCAAAAATGATTCCAAACAGTAAAATAACATTGATTTTGACCTTGTTAATGAACCCGAAGAACTTCCAGGAATACCTGGACACAGATTTCCATTTTTAACAGGAAAAAATGGACAATGTGTATCCCATTTTCATCAACATGAGCAGCAGGTATGGGGGATTTCATTGGTATTCCAGAGATGTCGCTTATCTTGATCTCACTAATGTTCCGTAAGGGTTGTAGTGTGGAATTTTCTTTGTGCCAAATGCTGGAGATGATTGTGTGATTTGTAAAATATTGAAGAAGCCTTCAAACAGAGAGACTTATTGTAATTCATTTTGGTTAAAAGGATTTTCACATACTGTTTTATTGAAGGGATTTTCCATTTTCCAAATGCCATTCTCTCCAAGGGAAAAAACTTCCTCTCCTTTGGCTGAATAAAAGCCTCTATGAATAGAATTCCTATGTGACCCATTCTCCCCAAGTCGCTGCTAGGTGGTGGAATCGGGAATCTTCCTGAGTTCAAATCTGGCTTTAGACCCTTACTAGCTGTGTGACCCTGGGCAAGTTCACTTAACTCTCTTTGCCTCAATTCCTCATCTGTAAAATGAGCTAGAGAAAGAAATGACAAAGCACTTCAGTATCTCTGCCAAGAAAACCTCAAATAGAATCAAGAAGAGTCCAACACGACTAAAACAACTAAAAAACAACCATCATTCTCCCTAAAAATCCTTAAGATCAAAGGCCTTGGTTATCTTAAACACTTTCCTCTCCCAGCACTTCCTTACGTTAGTCAGAATCCATTGGGGCACATGTGTTAATAATAGCTTTTTGGGTCTCATTCCAAAGGACTAAGCAAGGTATTTACAATAGATAATAGATAATTCATGCCATGGGTCTGGGTTTCACTTTTCTCTTAAAGAATCTATAGAATTCAGCTTGGCTGATTTTCTAGATCTACTCAATATCCACCTAATTAGCAAGATCTATTTCAAGTTCCTTGCCTATTGAGATGATGTTAAATAGCTAATACCTCTTTGAATTTTCTTGGCGTAAAAGGCCGGAAGCCATTGCAAAGAATGCATCTTATAGATTTTGTTTTAAATAGGAAATATGGAGTAGCATATTAAATGCTTATGATTATCTGAGAAGGGGCCCAAAGGCCATTCTGGAGATTCAGAAGTCGCACTCAACTTTCAGTCACTAGCTCTAGTTACACCCAGTTCTTTTGTTATTTCTTCCTGCCTCTAAGGCATTCCCACTTCCTTTCCCTTTCTCTGTTATTAACCCTTTAAGATTTCTTCCTCCATGCCCTGTACCTCATTCAAACTCATTTCCTTGCCCTTTGCAAGGCATGTGTCCCTTCTAAACTTGGGTTCCATTGTCTGTTCCACCATCAATACTTAACCTTTTAAATAAAATGAGCATTCATGTATATACTTACCAGGAAGAGGAATGGGGTGGGGAGGAAGGGCATAATTTTGGACCAATCTATTTTGACCTTCTATGGGTCCTATATATATATGTGTGTGTGTGTGTGTGTGTGTGTGTGTGTGTGTGTGTGTGTGTGTGTGTGTGTGTGTATACACATAGGATTTAGATTTAGAGGGGAGCTTAGAGAATATCTGATTCCACCTTATTTTACAGAAGAAGAAACTGAGACTCAAAAAGTGAAGTGATTTGCCCCAAATAACAGGTAGAAGTTAGTTTGGGGTTTTTTGTTGGGCAATGAGGGTTAAGTGACTTGCCCAGGGCCACACAGCTACTAAGTGTCAAATATCTGAGGCTGGATTTGAACTCAGGTCCTCCTGAATCCAAGGCTGGTGCTTTATCTACTGCACCACCTAGCTGCCCCTCAACAAGTAGAAGTTAATAATCTGATTCAAACCCAGGTCCCCTCACCCCCAATCCTGTGTTTTTCTACTATACCATGCTGGGTTTCTAGGTAGACTGACTTTGCATACACTCACAAGATCATAGATTTAAGACTATTCTAGTCAAGTCAACAATAATTTATTAAATCCCTACTCATAGCACTGAATAGTCAATAAGCATTTACTAAGAATCTACCATGTGCTGGGCTCTGTGTTAAGTGCTAGAGATACAATAAAAAGAAAAAATAAATTCCAGCTCTCAAGGAGCTCACAGTCTAATAGGAAACATTATATACACAAACAACTTTATGCAAACAAGATACTTACAGGACAAAATAGAGATAATCAACAAAGGGAAGGCACAAGTATTAAGGGAGCCTAACACCCTCATTTTGCCAATGAGAAATTTGAGGTCTAGAAAAGATTAATGTCTTACCCAAGCTCACATTGCACATAGGCATGAGAAACTCATTGTTAGCTTAGAACACTGGGGAGACACCAGTTTTTACTCCAGTGAGTCAGTGGTCTTAATACCAAGTGTCCTCCCTTCAGTGGGACAGACCAGAACCTATCCACAGCTTCTCATGTTGTATAATTCAAATCCATGTCTGGAACATCCAAAAATGGAAGGATTTGGAGTTAAAGGACCTGGGTTGTAGTTGTGGTTCTGCTACTTACTGCCTATGTGAAATCAAGCAGGTTGCTTCTTCTCTGGGACTCAGTTTCCTCATATGTAAAATGAAATAGTGGGACTAGATCAAGGATGTGCTGGTAAATGTTTTAACAATTGCCTAACATGGGGAGAAATTAAAGGATAATACACTCTTTTTTTTTTTTGTGGGGCAATGGGGGTTAAGTGACTTGCCCAAGGTCACACAGCTAGTAAATGTCAAGTATCTGAGGCTGGATTTGAACTCAGAAACTCCTGAATCCAGGGCTGGTGCTTTATCCACTGCGCCACCTAGCCGCCCCTAATGATGATACACTCTTTTTTTTTTTTTTTTAGTGAGGCAATTGGGGTTAAGTGACTTGCCCAGGGTCACACAGCTAGTAAGTGTTAAGTGTGTGAGGCCAGATTTGAACTCAGGTACTCCTGAATCCAGGGCCAGTGCTCTATCCACTGCGCCACCTAGCCGCCCCAACATGATACACTCTTAAGCTTAATCTGAATTGTTAACATTGTCCCCATTACATTTTTAAGTCCAAAGAATCAACAAAATGATAACTCAAGGCCTGATTTGCAGAGTTTATTGTTTCACGAGGTGTAAATGCGCCCCCCAGATATTTAGCCATCTGCTTTTTGAGCAGAGGAAGAGCAGGCTCCAGCATACTTATGACCTAGATGGATTCTAAGGTCCCTTTCAGTTTTATGTCTAGAGCCCATGACCCACTCAGGGTCCTGTGAGTCTTCCTTTATGTCTTTTAAGACTGTAGGAGTATCTAATCTGCACATCTGTTATTGTTCATCCTCCTACATGAGAAGACCTGCACACATTTCCTGGATAATGCCTTTCATGTCACTTCTCATGTGCAAGTTCTCCTTGGTAGTGTGCCATGGCCTACCTGTACCCACCACAACTTCTTCTATTGCCCTTTGAGTCACCTATAATTTTGATTCTTCACAGTTAGTAGTGTTCCATGACTCAGAGATTTTGGAAGATAATCAGTGAGAAAGAAAGAAAAAGAGGAAGGAAGGAAGGAAGGAAAGGGGGAAGGGAGAAGAAGAAAGAAAGATGGCTTCCAAGGAACCATTCAGGCATTGAAAATAAGTGGAATTTTCCAAAGGGAATCCTACCTTCTCCCTTCTTTGTCAATTCACTACTACACCACACATCCTGGAGTAAAACCTCCCTGGCCCAAGCCACAGCAGTATCATTGTAAAGGGGCAATGTGTTCTTCTGATAAGGAAAGATGTTAAGTGCTCCCTTCTATCTATTCGTGAGGATCAATGAGATGGCTGCTTTCTTTGCGTTTATCCATTAGCCAGGTAGACTATAGAGTGTCCTCTAGAAATTATGAAAGACAATGAAAATAATAAGCACAATGTTGGACACTTTTTTTTTGGTGGGGTGGGAAGGTATAAAGGAGAGGGAAGCTGGATCTTTGATTTCGTTCCGTACTAAGTGATCAATAAATACTTGTTGATTGACTGCTAGTCTACCTGGAGGGGTGTAGGTGTTACTCCACTTAGGGAGAGAGCTGGACCAGACGACCTTAGCAGTCCTATTTATCCCTGGGAGTCCGTAAAGCCAAGAGAAAATGTTGGTGGCCCTGCCCCCAGTCCCTCCGGGGAGTTCGCTCTTCCAAAGCCATGTGAGCTGCTACTGAGCGCGTGATTTCCACGAGTTTGCCTGCATGGTCCCTATCAGCCTCAAACTCACTCGCTGCTCTGTTAAGTGCTTTGGGACTTCTCCAGTATAAAAGGTGCTCCATAAAATCAATCACATGAAGCTCTGCTTCTGACAGCTCAAGACAGCTACAGTAAGCGGTGTCCACTCAATCAATAGTGCCTCGCCAAGCAGAGGAATGAATACCACTGCAAAGATGCGCTCTTATAAAAACTTTCCTCCAATGGGGGCAGGGGATGGGGGAAGAGGGAAACCAGTCCAGTGCAGTCCTGTAAATAGTACATAAAGAGTCATGAAGCAGGACACTATTTATTCTTCTTGGGAGGGGTGTGTGTGTGTGACTCCCTCTGTTACTTTATACGACCAAAATCTCACTTGATAAGATATGATGCAACATAACAAACACCTAGCACCTATTTTTGCTTGCCTTTTAACTGGGAAATTATTAAACAAATCTAACTTCCTGGATCCCAGAGTATTTCTAGGTACCACGCAGAAAATGGGGGCAGAGAGGGTGCAATGGATATAGCCTTAGACCTGGGGTCAGGAAGAGCTGAGTTTAGACACTCACTAGTTGTGTAACTCTGGAGGAAGTCGCTTAACCTCTGTCTACCTCAGTTTCCTCAACTGTAAAATGGAGATAATAATAGCCCCTACCTTAAAGGAGTATAAATAAACAATGCTACCTAGCAAATCTTTCTGGAATCTTTTTTTCTTTTTCTCTATCAACGCTCAGATGTCAGGATAATTTATAAATATGGGTATAACTGTCATAACTGCTCACAGTGAAGGACCAAACTGCTTGCACTATGCAAGAAGAACACCAGCTAAGAAACGTTTTCATTTTCCCTTTATTCTGTGCCTGATAGAGTCAAAAGTACAATGTTTCTTCCCATAAACTTGTGATATTTCTTAGGTTCATGCTGTTGGGGTTAAAGTTGATAGAATTAGGGAGAAGGTTTTGTGGGGAGGCAATGTCATATAACAAGAAGAGTCCTAGATATAATAATAACAATAATAATATTTATAAAGCACTTTAACATTTATAAAGATCTCATTTCATCTTCATAATGGCCCTGGGTGGTAGGTGTTATTATTACCCCCATTTTGCAGAAGAAACTGATTCAGACAGAGGTTAAGCGGTTTTCTCAGGGTCACACAGCTAATAAGTGGTTGAATTTGAACTCAGGTCTGCTCTTCCTGATGCCAGTTACAACCTTTAAGTATGACAGAATTAAGGAGTCATTTTCACCAGGTTGGTCTCCGGGTTATATATTATTAATTTTGGAGGGCCACAGCAACTCCCTAGGGCATTAGAGAGGTTGTGGTCTGCATCAGGGAAGGGAACGCCCACACCTACAAAATCATAGCCCTTTGAAGTCTATTGAAGTATGGGTAACAACCTCTTTAGCCCCCTATACTGCTGATGCACATTCACCTTTAAGGGAGGTTTGTTAATGAAATATTCACACGGCGTAAATAATTATTTTAAACCAGTCATTAATGCTCCTCTTACTTATCTATCCATGGTCTCACAGGCTCTCAGAGAGAGCACGGATAATTAACGTCACCAAACTTCATTTTACCTGGGAGTTTCCACCTTTTCCCCCATGAAACCTTTTACTGGAGCAGCTAACAAGTGATAAAATTGGCCAATTTGAGCTTTTTTCTCCCTCCCTGCACAGCCTGATGGAGAAACTAGGAAGAAGCCAAATGGCAGGCATAGCAGGAGATTAATGCAAGAAGCCAGGGCAGGAATCATATGAAATCTGGATAATCAGCTCCTGAATAATTGAGAGTTGGCACCATTTTTTAAACCTCTAATATGCTTCTTTTTTTTTTTTAAAGCTGATATATAGTTTCTAAAGAGGGGGGAGAGAAACACATTACAAATTCTTTTATCTTTTTTTAATTGTGAAAATACTGCATGCACAAATTAAGAACAAAATACAAACACTTTTTTTAAAAAGAGAATAAATGAAAAGTTGTATGGTTTAGGGAGCAGTACTGGATTGTGATGATGAGAAGAGCTGAGTTCAAATCCTGCTTCTGACACTAAGTAGCTATTTGCCTATGGACAAGACTATGTGCCTCAGTATCCTCATCTGTAAAATGAGAATAATACTAGCTATAGACCCAATTTCACAGGGTTGTTGTGAGGCTGAAATGATAATAATGTATGTAAAATGCTTTGTGAATTTTAAATTACTACAAAATGTTTTTTAATTTGATAAAATATGATAGAAAAAATTGTTATCAAAGTGACAATACACCTTTCTCTAATGAGTTTGCTAAGGTATTGAAGTTCATTGCTCACAGATTTAGAATTGTGGAAGGGATGGACCTCAAGGGTCATTTAGTCTAACCCCATTTTACAGATGAGGAAACTAAGGTCCACAAAAGTTAAATGACTTCCCCAACATCACAAATGGCATAAGTGACACAAATGACAGAGACTGGATTTGAATTCAAGTCCTACTTTATAGGAACAAAGAGATATATTAGGAACATTGTTAAGACTTGCTCTTTAGAGAGCATGTAGGCAAGTCACCTAACCTCCCTAGACTTCGATCTCCTCCTCTGTAAAATGACTGGGGTAAAAGGAAGGGGAAGGGAAGGAGAGAAGGCGAGGAAATTGAACTCAATATACTCCCAGGGCCCTTCCAAGTACAGTGTTCTAGGAATTGCTGACTCTTGTTTGGTATGCATAGTAATTCAGATTTACAAGTTATTTTCTTCATGAATCCCTGCCTTTCCAATAACTATATATGTATATATGTATATACATACACACACACACACACACATATATATCTTTTAAAAGAATTTCTCAGAGAGCTTCAAGGTGTCGAGTAATATTTGGGTTTTGTTAAGTATTGTCGTTCTAGTAGAGCGTTAATTTGGATTTTCATGCTCTAGTCAGCACCTTGGTGGTCCTTTGAGTTTTACACTTGGATTAAAAATACATTGAATTCATCAAGCATATTGTTAGTAAAATGAATTTGGGACTTCCCTGTTGCAGATCCTGTTTCATGATTTTACTATTGGAAAATGAACTTAAGCTTTGCAACTTTTATAACTGTGCCCTGCCAACCCTACCCCCCCCCCAATACTTGAGGCAGTGAAATAAGCTCTATGTGAATAACTATTGGCCTATTTTCAATACTGAAAATTGATTTGATTCCATTAGCCAAATATGCAGATAGCAATATCACCATTTCCTGAAAATCCATTAAATGGAGTAGCACAGAGAGCCAACTATAGCAGCAAAAGAGGAGAAAATGGTGTTTCCAGATAATCCAAGAGGATCCACTGCCAGGTTCTATCTTCATATCTCCACCATCAAAGCAAAACAAAACAACGACAAAAGAACCCAACAAACCTCAGTCACTGAAAAGGAAGGTTCCCAACATCCAAGAGAAATAAGAGAAATCTGTACCAAAGTCCATTATATGGTGACACAAAAGCAATAAATCATATGTGTATGAAAATCAGAAGCTCTGAGCTTTAGAGAGAGTTGTGCAATTGACAATCAAATGGAGCTTAAAAGGAATTACGAGGTTTTCAGCTAAAGTCTTGAAATAAAGAAAGTCATATTTTACAGCAAAAAATTGCAAATGTCAAGATTAAATCGTAAGACTTTGCACCATTGAGCCTACTAGCTAGCTCTATAGCTTCTTCAGTTCTTAACACAGGGAAAGACCAACTTTCATGCTCAATAAAACTTAAGAACTTTAGGAATACATTTAGGAACATAATTCATGTATTTGTGACTCTTTTCCTCCCTAAATGGCTAATTGTAGAAGAAAAATGAGTGAGCATAAGAACTTGGTGGATGGTAACCTATTCCTCCATTTGTTTTAGACCATGCTTAGCATAGCTGTGTTTTTCAGCTAGGGCTGCCGCCAATTTCGTCATTTAAGGGAAAGGGGGACCTGGGGAATAAGGAAGGAAGGAAGCTTTCATCCCCATCGCTATCCCGTCCCAGCCTTCAGAGAATGGAGCAGCCAGCATCTAGCTCCCAGAACAAACAGCCCAAGCAGCCAACCCCCTACATACACAGGCGAAAACCTGGAACCCAGCTGCCCAAACCGGTTGCTCCAGTCCAAAGCCAGACAGGTGGCAACCCAGATTGAATCTGGTGTTGGGGGAATGATTTGATTCGCAAACAGGGTTATTAAATTTTATATGAAGATACAGGCGAAAGTCACAAGATCCTGGAGAGAAAGACCTTATTCACATAAATTTATCTTAATAGCTGCGAATTCGGGAGCATAAAGCAGAAAAAAAATTAATGGAATGGCATTTCACCTCCTCTGTCTATCTGCTCCACTCGACTCACACGCACATAATATGCGCGCACACACATACATCAACTACTGCCACTAGCGGGATCGGGCCCCGAGCAGGAGGAGCCCAGAACATTGATCTGAGCGGGTTTTGACATATAAACTCCAATTTGGCCCCAAGTCACTGCAAGTGGACACTGCCACCAACAGCTCTGACACCGGGTTATTTGTTGTTGCTGTTTGCTGTCCCTGTTTGCACATTAATCCAGTGACAATTAGGTGTCAGCGAGCGTTGTTTCTGCTTTGCTGATAGCCTTGGGCTCTGCGCTTGAAGCCCTAATCAGGAGTGTAAACTCTGCTATATTTCAATTTGGAGAAGCGCTCTTCCGCTAAGAGGCCCCTGGCACTGCGATAAATAAAACGCCTATTTACTCTATTGCCACACTTAGACATCTAATGCACTTACTACCAGCCCCCTAATCATAGCCTACAGTTAAAACCGCCTATAAATCACTCCATTCTCATCCTGCACATTAGTGAAGCCATTTTCCCCAAACCCCACAATGAACACTGTTTCCTTTTCTTGTTAGTCAAAAGCTAGATGATTTTTATTAGGTTAAAGACGAGTTCACAGATGGTAAATCGCGTGGAGAGAAATGAGCTGGAGAGTTACACGGAGTCAGCGCGGGACACGCGGCCCCAGATTGGGGGGGGGGGCCTGAAGGAGAAGAGGGGCCAAGAGGTGACTCCCGAAACCGAGGGGTCTTTCTTTCTCTGCCCCACCCCTATCCCTCCAGAGTCATGCCTCAGCCTTCCCGGCTTGGCTCCCAAACCCACTCCGGCCTCCACTTTGCGCTGGGAGAGCTGCAGCCGGTGTGGTAGGGGGGCTCCCCCAAAGAAAAACTCCCAGTCCCTTTAGGATCCTCCCTCTGCTTCGGTCTCGGCTGACCCACAACCCTTCCCTCAAGCCCCAAGGGGTCCCTACTCCCTCCAAGGGGGACTCCAGCGTCAGCCCGGGGCGGGGGCTGGTAATGGAAACAGCAAGAGAGGCCCTAGTCTTGTAAAGTCCCTTTCCCCACTGCCACCCCCTCTCCAAACCTCCAAATTACAAAAATAATCCTTAATCTCTTTAAATATTTCCATATGACTACTGCTCTGAGCTCGGGAGCCCGCTGAAAAGGCAAGAGCCCCTGCGCGGCGCGGCCCCCCGGGAGGGCGTGTAAACAAAGCCCGGCTCCCGAGCCCTTGCACCTAGCTTTCCTTTTCAATTCTTCCCGGGATCTCAGGTGGAATTAGGAGGATTAAAGCAGCGAGTAAATGAGGCGAGTGTGCAAAATGACTCCTTTCTGAACCAAACGGCAGGTTCCGTGCTGGGGAAATGAGATGCACATTTAAATCTCATCCATCCACCGCCTGTGGCCACCGCCATGTACCTGCCTACTTAGCCCAAGGGTTAATTAATTGAGGCTTCAATGCACTATTGCAAGAGCATTATTGCATTTGATACTCTACATCTGTGATTTAAAACTCTTTCAGTCCCTTGTCAGCAAGGGAGGGTTTTTAACTAGGAAATTAGCATTCAGATAAGGGAACGCTCTATTTGCTTCTGAAAGGAAGGAAATATTAAGGATGCTGGTGCACAAACCGAGCTGTAATATCCCGTCCCATCCTGGAAAGAGTTCCTGGACCCGGGCTCCCTGGGGAGAATCGCCGTGCGGGCGAGGGGGGACCAGGCCTCAGTGCACATGGCACTGGGAGGGGAGCTTGGGGCCTGTGGGGAAGGAGGTGACAGCGGGTGGGGGGAGGGGGGAAGGAGGGGGCGGGATGGCACCTTCACAGTTTCACCAAGCTGTTGGGTCTTGTTATCCTTAACAGAGTCCAATTATATTTTCCTCCCCTGCTCTAAGGATCTGATTCTTTTTTACAGGCGTTGCCACATTGGTTCAAACGCTGTCATTTTGACTTCCTCACCAAGTTCAGGCATTGCAAGTACAGTACATTAATATCTTAAGAGAAGTACGGAGTGTACAGCCTTCCCCTTATGGAAGCTTTAAAGGAACTGAAATAAAATCAGACATCATTTGCCCCTTGCCTCACTCCAACTGAAGGTGAGTTTTTGATGCAAGAAGGAAGGAAGGAGGGAGAGAGAGAGGGAAAAGAAGGAAAGAGCAAGCCAGGATACCAAATTTATTTTAAGTATTGAATCAGAGAGACAGTAAACTATAATTTCAACATTCTTACTCTCTTAGAATTTTTCTAGTAGTTTCAGGTGAATGATTTCCCCACCTTTATAACAGCCCTGGAGAAGGCAGAGTGGTCTAACGGAAAGAGTGCTTGGTTTATCAGTTCAGATTCTGATTCTGTTACTATATGCAATTCCTTGGATGGATAAGTTATCTAACCTCAGTTTCCTCAACTACAAGTGGAAGGGGTTGGACTAAACCCTAAATCTCATGATCTTATGAAGCGTGATTGGTCAAAGGCAGGACTTCATCCTCACTTCTGAAAATAGCTAGCACTCAGAACTTGAATTCCAAATTGGATAGATCTCTACAACTTTTTTTTTGGGGGGGGGGCAGGGCAATGAGGGTTAAGTGACTTGCCCAGGGTCACACAGCTAGTAAGTGTCAAGTGTCTGAGGCTGGATTTGAACTCAAGTACTCCTGAATCCAGGGCCGGTGCTTTACCACTGCGCCATCTAGCTGCTCCTCTCTACAACTTTTGAACAAACTTGTTCTGTCGGTTGTATTAATACCTTTCATCTAAAACAGAAGCATTTAACTTGGAGGGGGGTGGAGCTAATACAAAACATCATAAAACATCCCTGTTATTCTTTGTTAATAACAAAATAAGCAAACTATCAGTTGAGAATGGACCCTTCTGTCCTGGTCACACCATCTCCCCCACAATGCCAATGAAATACTATGTGTTTGTATATATGAGGGTAGAGGGAGGAGAAGCTTGGAACCTATTTAGCACCTTGCCATATGGAATGAGCTGTAATCTCTCTATGTCGAAACTACCGAACCATGGGACCTTATGTAGTCAAAATGTCATTACTCACAATGGGATTTGGCTGACATACCAGAGTTAACAATCTGTTCTAGAAAAAAGTTCTGTGGGATCTTATCAATCATACAAAAACTTTCGACCTTAACTTGGTAGTGGTTTTTTTTTTTAAGATGTCACTCCTTACTTAAGAAATTTAAAATAATTTCATGTATGTAAATGAGAAATGCTTACTTTGGCCATCATATTCTTATGTATTAAAATATCATACCTTTGTAAGAACTTACAAAACAGATTTTAATAATCCTATTAAACTTGCCTTTTGTAAACTTAATTAATTAATTAACTAAAGATGTCACTCCTCTGGTGGCATGTAGTCCTCAACCAGTCCTGGTTTAAGTTGCTCCTTACAGAATTAACAGTTAACTCAGGTCTCTTCTACAAGTGCTCTCATCATCTGCTTAGCTTGGTATCCTATCTCTGTATCTGCTCATCAGCAGTAATAAAAGACCTTCCTTTTAGGTATAGTTTGTAGGCTAGAGACAATAGATAATCTATACACTCTCCTGGAGGTTTTTTTGGTTACCCATCTTTAGATTTGAAGGTGCCAAATCTATGTATTGCCTTGGCCCCTTTCATTCATGAGGACCAAGTTCTACAAACTTGCTATATGCCTAACATCTTGTTTTGTTTTGGGTTTTGGTTTTTTTTGCAGGGTAATGAGGGTTAAGTGACTTGCCCAAGGTCACACAGCTAGTAAGTGTCAAGTGTCTGAGGCCATATTTGAACTCAGGTACTCCTGAATCCAGGGCCGGTGCTCTATCCACTGCACCACCTAGCTGCCCCGCTCCATCTTTTTCTATACTGCTCACACTGGTTTGTAACGTGAAGGCTTTCCTCCCTGGCTCCTGGGCAGCTGCCATTGGGGTCTTCACAATAAAAGAGCACCACAGGAAGAGAGCATTGTGTTTTGTAAGTGAAGAAAAACCAGTAACTTAATCACTTCTGGAGATAGACAAGATAAAATGGTGAAATGCTGGGAATCTACCAGCCTTGACAGTTGTCCTCTGAATACATGGTGACATCAGCCTTCTGAGAAGAATATGCTTCCACAACAGAATCTAGAAAGATTTGCAGTTTGGGGCTGGGGTTGGGGAATGGCTTAAAGAACCTCTTATCATTATTTAAACTGCTTAAAGTTCTGTTATCTGTGGTACCTAGGAATAACTTTATACTTTAGCATTTGTTTCCTATTATAATACTACCGAATATGAGTACTCTATCCCAAGGTAGGTTCAGGAAACAAGCTTCAAACCCAAATTTTCATAGGGTTACAGATTTAGAAGTGGGAGGGATGGGGCAGCTAGGTGGCGCAGTGGGTAGAGCACCGGCCCTGGATTCAGGAGGACCTGAGTTCAAATCCGGCCTCAGACACTTAACACTTACTAGCTGTGTGACTCTGGGCAAGTCACTTAACCCCAATTGCCTCACACACACACAAAAAAAAATTAAAAAAAAAAAAGAAGTGGGAGGGATGTTCAAGTTAGAGTAGACCAATACCCTTAGGTTTTCAGATAAGCAAACTGAGTCCCAGGGAGATGCAGGGATTTGTCCAAAGTCACAGAGTTAGTCCTCTGATAACAAATCGAAAATTCTTTCCATTGTTCCATGAAAGATCCCAAATCCCCCAAATGAGAAATTTAAATTATATGGAAATACAGTTCAGTTGTAAATTCTAATAATCAAAGAGCTCTGAGTTTCTGGGGTCCAAAGAGGATAGCTAGCTGTGGAAAGGGCTTAGGCCTTCAGTTTATTGCCCCAACTTTCCAGGAAGTGATTTTTAGCCATTTACTCCTGGATTCCCTTCCCGTACACATTGTGACAAAATTCACACCAAATTGGACATTGGCCCTGGATTATGCAGATGCCCCCCTCTCTCCCTTGTAAAATAATGCAGCAGGGATTGAATTATCCTGTATTTTCCCTTCCTCTTTTCCCCTACTGTTACATCATCCAATACCAAGCCCATAAGTGGAGTTCAATAGCAAACTCCAAGGAACTTTTGAACTTCTCTTAATTGTCTTGAAATTTTGTTGCATCACGTATTTCCCAAATGATTAGGTTATCGCCTGGTGTTTCAGTGCTTTTATTTTTTTTCTGAACGACTTTAATGATTATTTCTTATGTGCAAGGATTAATATTGCATTCATTAAAAATCATTCATATACAAAATAAACCTATTCCACCCAGGTTGCTCTCCACACGCTCCCTCTGATCTAAGACACCTCATTCCATAACGTCCTTTGTTACATGGAGCCCTTATCTAATATTCCCACTGACAGAGTAATAAATATGGGAGCAGGGAAGTAGGCCAAAGGGTAGCATGAACCTAGGCTATTGCCCTCCAACAGGGAAAGTCAGTGGGGACACTGATAGTCAAAACACCACCTAATGAGGGTGGTGGTCTGTTCTCTTTGGGAACAGATACACACTGGGTCTGCCTTAGGAAAATGGGGTTCCTACAGCATCTATGGAGAAGTAAGCATGGTCACACTGATAAAGGATTGAATGCGGTAAAAAAAGGAAGAGGAGAGGAAAAGGAGAACTATTTTGGCATGAAGCACTGTCTCCTGATAGGACTTTTATTTTATTTTTAAAATGGATCATAACTGAAAAATGAAGGGCTAAGTTCTCACCTGTCACTGATGGATTATTGACTGCATAATCATGATTGCACCCCATAATCTCTGGCCAAATGGGTAATGTAGTAACTGACTGGCAGCTTGGTACTAAAGAGAATCCCTCCCCACCCCTATCCCTTGCTGGTTCAATTGAAGACAAAAGCATGTTCTGGCTTTCTGACAGGACCAATTTCATTCTCATGAAAGGGGCCAGTTGGTTAATCCCAGAGAGCCAAAGTTCTCTTTCTGTAACAATTCCACTTTAGGGCCTGTGCCACAAGGCAAGGTGCCCACATGAAAATAAAAGGAGCAGATTTTTTTCTTCTAGGGGACCCATGTGAGAGATCCTCAGGCAGAGGGATCTGCTTCCTGGAGGACCAAGCCAATGGCGCATCTATGTCTGAAGAATACTGCTCACTCGAAAGTTTCTAAATGTCTTCAACTCTGGCTCAGACCTGAAACTCAGGGTCTTGCCACACCCTGTTGCTTAGCATCTTTTTGGTGTCATTTAATTTTCCCCTTTTCTCCTCTAGCAACACAGGATCAGGATAGTTTTTTTTCTTTATCTTTTTTTCAGGGTTTATGTATAAAGAAAGAGTAAATTCAAATCAATTATTACAGAAGGGCATCAAGTATTAAAATGTTAAAGATATTCTATTCACAGTAATTTAGGTAGCTCCCCAGTTTACTAAATATGCCTGGTAGTTTTCTGCCCCTCTTTTCTCACCCCCATCCCATCCTAAGTACAGAGTTAGACCCTGAATAATTGTGTAAGGCCACCATCTTGGGTGTGAAAAAGTCAACCCGTGTGCCCTTCCTTACTCCTAACCTACTTGCCAGATTGACTTTCTTAGTTCTGTGGGGTTGGCCACACTCAACTTCTGAATCCCTAGTTTTATCCTACTGGCGAGTTTTAAGAACCCATGCCAGACCTTCAGACAGAAATTGTGATCCCTTTTTTCAGTGAGACTAGGTTTCTGTCAATTTAATTCCAAATTCTAAAAGAGTCCTCCTTAACTATATCACTGCTTCCCTTCACTCAGCCCCAAGAGCCAATTTGGGCAAGTGGGGGGGGGCACATCTAAGCAGGTGGGCACCATACCAAGGATCAAGGAGAGAAAATAGAATAATAAATACCTGGATCCAATCCCATCCTGTATGTGAATCACTCTTGATTTTATCAACAAGGTTATGGGTTAAAGATAAGTTAAGTGGTGATACTTGGTTTCTTCTTCCCTTGGAAATAAGCTAAAGAAACCAACAGCTCATTTGACAACCATCAGATACCAATTATTTCCTGTCACTGCTTCTAGTTGGATTTGCAATATTGACCTTGAGAATATCAATTTCCCAGGTAAGAACCAAAAGCGATTTACCTGATGCCTGATCATCTTTCTCCCAGGGGTGGAAGTGAATTAAATTGATTACCCATAACCTCTAGGAGGCACCATTAGCAAAAAAAAGTAAGGGGAGAATGCATGTAAATGGTTCCTAGAAATAAATGAACCCAAGTAGGAGTAATTTCAAAAGGAAGGTTTCTTTAGCCTTTTACACATGATGAAATGTAGATGTAAGTAGTATTGGAGGGGGGGTATTTGTTTTAGGGAGGCAGAGGAAAGGAGTAGAATTATTTGTTAAATTAGCCAGTTATTCGTTCATTAGTTAGATTCCTTTCCTTTAATGGATGGAAGAGGTCCTCAGCACAAATCATCCTCCCACTGAGGAGGCTTTGCAGTGTCAGGTGCTTGATGCAATGTCATGACCAGGGGGCAACAGGAGAACCCTCACTGTGGCTGGGGGATCCTTCCTTCTTTTGTTTGGATTGTAAGAGGGATATGCTGCACCGGTGGACCCATACCTTAAGCACGTATGTCTTCCTGTTGTTTCTGCCTAGCCATACACTCAATGGAAAAAATGAATGCACTAAAGTGAAGAACTTTCCTGTTTTTTCAGAAAGAAGCAGATCTGCACAGAAGTACTAGAAGTGACAGTCCTTAATAGCAGAGGTGGCAGGGGCATCAGTAATGTACTCTTGGGGGTTGGACAGACTTGGGGTCCCATCTAGAGTTATTGATATCCTGAAAAAAGAACTACTTTATGAATCACCCTCCCCACCTCAAGTTGCGTCTTTCACCAGTATAATAGGACATTCTTCAGTTTCATAAAATATCTTGATAACTGGAAAGTGCCAGTTAATGGCAAACTGTTCTAACTATGAATTTCAGAAAGATTAATCTACCCCTTTAGAATGCTAAGAAACCTATAAGGAGGCCTCCCCTAGTCTTTGGTGTTTTACAATCTCTGTGGGCACGGAGCTCAACTGAAAGTACTGCTCAACAGCCTCGACTGTCATCTTCATCTTCTTCTGGCATAAAAATACATATTTTTTCCCATAATAAAGATTTTTTATAATAGCAATAAAGTAACTCTAGAGAACATGGTTGTCTTGAGATAGCTTAACTGTGTCTGGTATCTCATAACGCCCTGGGGATACAGCATGCCCATAATACTCCCTTCCTTTGCCATGCCTTTGCTTAATTAAGGAACGAAGCCAAAAGGTCAGCACGGGAGAAAGGTGTAAATCTTCCGAAGTTTTCATCTTGACCCTAACTCCATGTCATAAAATCTTCCTCCATCATCTGTAACAAATAGTTCACTGAGCTAGTCAGCAAGGATAGACTGGCATACATTTTACATCTTTAAAATGTGCTTCTGTGACAAAATTAAACTAAATTCCTGACCCCCTAGACAGAAAAGTCTGATTCTGCCTTATCAGAGAGAAACTAGACAAAAGGGCCACTTAGCCCCTGGTGAGAGGAAAACACGAATGACCGAAGCCCCCCTCCTCTCTTCAGCAGCTTCTGCCAAAGCTTCCCAATGCATCAAGCATTTTGTTGGCTTCCTCATAGGCAAAAGGCGAGGGAGGGAGGGAGGGAGGGAGGGAGGGAGGCAGTTTGAATGTACTGCAGAGAGGAAGAATGAATATGTATATACATATCTGTGGCTTATTTGTTATTCCATTGCCACTGTGAAAGCCAAACATGGTTCTAGGCTCTGATGTTCATATCAGCCCAGCAGACCACTGGATATCTTAACAGCTTGGTTGTTCGGACCTTAGCTTACCTTGCTAAGCCTTCCAGGATTTGTAATGCAGGTTTTACCATCTATATAATAGCTTTTAAGTGCACGGCCTTCAAAATGAATGCTTTAGACAGAACCTACACACTTTTTAAACAATGGAATTCTCACTCCTTAAACTGATTTGTGAGAATGAGTGCTGTGGAACAATGAATGTTTATTTTGCACAAGGAACAGAACCTTTGTATCTCGCTTGCTGCTCCAGTAATTGGGATAAAAGTGTTATTCCACTATGGAACTAATTACACATCATTCACTTCTCTCTCTAGATGAATAAAGGGACAGACAGATCTGGCTTTAATCAATTAAAGATTTGATAGACCAATCAATTGGTCTGGATTTAGGTAACACATATTTATGTAAGATAGGAATGATTTATTTTTTTCCTAGGGAATATGAGACTCCTAATGGGACTATTGTACAAATGACAAGAGATGATGTGGGAAAAGGCTGCCATGGTGTTTGTGCTGGGAGACAGCAAATTAATCCTCATTCCTCTGGTTAAGGATTCAGCTGATATTATAATACAATATAAAAAGTTTGTTTAAATATTTGATAAACATTGCAGATATATATACCAACGTATTGTTAAAAACCTGTATCAGATACTTGGCAATTCCTCATGAAAATATGCATTAGAACATATACAAATGGAACTGTCAGGCAATTTGGGCTCTAAAATACCATTTCTTTCCTATCCACTTGTTCTCTTTGCAGGTACCAAGTATTTACTACACAAGGTTCAAAGGGCACATGTCAGTTTTCTTGACAAAGTGAAATGGAGTCAGCACTTGTCTTGGATATCTCTGGGTTTCCTCTATTTCCCATTCAGTTGAATCAACCAAAGAAGATTTTCCAAAGTGAATTTAGTCATTGACATATTGCTTATGTCAATCTGAAAATCAAATGTGATAAACTCATTAAATGAACCTAGGGCACAAAGATGGAAGGCATTGCAGCATGGTCAGTCTTGGGACCAAGTTCCTGCACTTCTAAACTGTCCTCCTTCAGGCACCAATGTGTGAGATGACACCATCTGTCACATCTATCTCTCATGGCAGACTTGGGTTAGGTTGAGGAGAGTGGCACACCAATAGGAGAGGGATGCCAAAGAGCAAGAGTGGGTGAATGGGGCTATACAAGAGAGGGGAACATAAATAGCCATTTAATAAGGCTGCATTTTGCCTAGACTGACTCTATTGTGATAACATGGAAATCTATATGGAACATAGAACCCAAGTTAGAAATACATGTCAGAAATGTAACACTTCTTTGCCTTTTCTTTTGCATTTTACTTGTTGAATGGCCTGGACCCCTTTGATGATCCTCAAAGCTCATTTCCCATAAAGTCTTTTGGAAAACCAGAAACTGGAAATAGCTCCCTGGAGGTTATAAATAGAAATGATTTACAAACTGGTGAGAGCAATATACCCATAATTCCATCTTGGTAGTTTTAGTTAGATTTAGTTTAAGAGTTGGGAATGGGCTAAGTATTGTAAAATAATTTCAGATTGGGGCAGTTAGGTGGCGCAGTGGATAGAGCACTGGCCCTGGAGTCAGGAGTACCTGAGTTCAAATCCGGCCTCAGACACTTAACACTTACCAGCAGTGTGACTCTGGGCAAGTCACTTAACCCCAATTGCCTCACTAAAAAAAAAAAATTAAAAAAATAATTTCAGATTTATTGAATAGTAATGTGGATGATGAAGACAACATAACCTGGCTTTTATATAATACTTTAGGGTTTATAAGATATGTTCTATATAGTATCTCATTTGATTTACCCAACAACAAGCTCAACAATAGTAGCTGCTATCTGAGTGGTTTCAGTTTGTGGATCGTCAAAAATATCTGTTATCATTAACAGGAATTAGGGAAATAAATCAAGGAGAGGCAGCTAGATGGTGCAGTGGATAGAGCACTGGCCCTGAAGTAAGGAGGACCTTAGTTCAAATTTGGCCTCAGACACTTGACTGGCCTCAGACATTTTTTTTTTTAGTTAGAATAAGGTGATAGTTTATTTAGGAGCAAGGGAAGGGAAGGGGGGGGGGGGAGGGAAACCATGAAAGGAATCCTTGGACTTTTCATGGGGAGATTTGGCATAAAGCACATGGCTCAGAGGTACCAAATCTCCTCGAACAGGGGACTGGAAGGTACTTTTATAGAGGACTGATGGGGGTGGACCATCTGCCAAAAAGTTCCTTTAGTGAGAGAGGACCATCCCCCACTGGTGGTAGCTGGGGGAATTGGGTGAGGAGTAGAGGACCATCCCCCACTGGTAGTGACTAAAGGAATTGGGTGAGGGGTGGCTACAGATCCCTCTTCAGAACGCAAAGGCTGAAGCCACACCCAAACTTATCTCCCCAGGGTAAGGGAGACCACAATGAAGGGTAGGATTCAGAAGCTAGCTCAGTCCGATTTGGTTCAGTTTATCTCTCTAGGCGTTATCTGTCCTCTGGTTTAGTTTCTCAAAGAGAAGATTCCTTGGTGTGCCCCAGAGAACTTCTGGGGTGCTCTGCACCCCATAACATTCCCCACTTCTCTATATATAAGGAAAGGGAATGAAGATTCTTCTGAAACTGCTTCATGTTGACTGGGGGTCGAAGAAATCACGGCACAAGGGAGGGGGAGGGGAGAGAAGTGGAGAAGGCCTGGAATGCGCAGAGTTGTGAGGGGCCCAGAGAGTCCAGTGGCCTCAGACATTTACTAGCTGTGTGACCCTGGGCAAGTCACAACCCCAATTCACACACACACACAAAAGTAAATCAAGGAGCAGTAAACACAACTGGAGATTATGTAGAAAACACCTACTCACCACATCATCAGATCTCTCTCTTGGCCTGGTATAGGAATATTTTCTACAAACTATCTTCTGATGTCCGTTTCCACATCCTTGATTTTAAGAACTGGGGATTATGGTCCAAAGACATCTCTACTGCAGAAGAGCCAAGGCAGTGTGGGATAGTGGCAGTGTGAGATAGTGGTAAGAATGCTGTAACTGGAGTCAGGAGACATTAGCTCTGACACTCTCCATGTGATTATAAGGAGAGCCATTGAATCTCAATTTTCTCATGTGTATATAATCCATGGTCCAGGTGACTTTGATCCCCATATACTCTGGCCTCACACAGATTGAGTTTCATCTTGGGGTCTGACCCTATAATGAGTTTTTCTTTCTTTGGCTCATGCCTCCCACCTGGAGTTCTGTAGTAAAATTTCTAAAAATATTGATGGTGTAGCTTGTATCTGTTGTTGTTCAGTCATTTCAGTTGTGTCTGACTCTGTGACCCGCTTTGGCATTTTCTTGGCAAAGATACTGTAATGGTTTCCCATTACCTTCTCCAGCTCATTTTACAGCTGAGGAAACTGAGGTAAAACAGGGTTAAGTGATTTGCCCAGGGTCACACAGCTAGTAAATGTCTGAGGCTAGATTTGAACTCAAGATGAATCTTTCTGACTCCAAGCCCACTGCATTACCAAACTGCCCCAGCTTGATTCTAACTTTCTCCCAAATGTGGGTAATTCCCACATAGCTACTGAAGGTACTAAATAGATATTGGGTGTGGGATTGTCTTTATCACCCCACAAGAATGCATAATATGCAAAAGGTTCATAGGAGCCCATAAACAGATATAGAAACACATAAAGACTTCAAATAAGCCACTAGATTCTCCCCTGAAAATAAATATATTTGGGGGACTGCTAAACAAGCATTCCCCCTCACAATGCATTTCCACTGTTCAGGCCATTTTCAGCAATATGAGGAGGGTTGGCAAGATCTAGATATTTCTGCCTTCCCTTCCCTACTTCTCCCCTCAACTTCCCCTCTAGATTCAGTGGACATAATGGCAATTTTCTTCATTCTTCAAGAAATAGACTATTGGGGGGCAGCTAGATGGCACAGTGGATAAAGCACCAGCCCTGGATTCAGGAGGACCTGAGTTCAAATCCAGCCTCAGACACTTGACACTTACTAGCTGTGTGACCTTGGGCAAGTCATTTAACCCTCATTGCCCTGCCCCCCAAAAAATAGACTGTTGAAGAAACGTTCTTCTTCTAGGCATCCAGTGCATGATAAATGATTGAACTTGGGGATGCTAAAATTTGGGATTATCCACAAAATAGTCTCCTAGATTGGGAAAATGGACTCTCAGGCCATGTGCAAACATATGTCTACCTCTGCCAAATGATTCCTCAGGCACTGGTATCTCTGACCTATTCTGAGAAAAGGAAAAAGCAAAGTAGAAAACACCAGGAACTCAAGGTCCAGGAAACTCAGACCATTCTCAATCAGCAATATTAGACAGATTGCCATACGCTTCTCCTGCAAGTCAACATCAGTGGCTCCTGAGGAAGAGGACAGGAGAATCTCCTCCTTTTCCACAGAAGGAAGGTTCATTCTGCTGAACTCCAGTCTGGAAGCTCAAGTTAGACAGAGAGAAGCAAAAAGAGGGATTCTCTGTGTTCTTTCAACAAGGAGCCTGTGGACATGCCTGTCTCCTGGTGGAAGAGAAGATGCCCTTCAGAGGCCTTCAGACCAAGGTCCACACCCGGTGGTTTCCTCAAGCTGGCTAGGGATTTCATCAAATGCATGAAGGGATCCCCTAAGCAACCCACTATTAAGGATAACAAAGCTCACACTACCTACCTCCCAGAGCTAGGCCCAAGAACGTACCTTTAACTTTGTAATCACGTCAACTTAAGTTGTCATAATACAGTTTCTTGGCAGACAAAATACTTTATCTGGAGTCTTTCAAAAGGGAGAGACTATTTAGATGACCAAAATTTTTGGACCCCACATTTGAGCTTAAAATTACTTACCTGGAAAGGAAAGCCATCTGGACTCCCGGCTTCTGTTTTAAATTTCCAGCTATATGACTGAGAAATTCCATTTTCTTAAGCTGTAATTTTCATGGGGTCCAAAACAATGTTTACTGTTCTCTCAACATTTGGCTCTCCAGCTATTGTAAAATGCTAATCGTGGTGCTGAACTGACGTTCTTCAGTAACATTGGCATGGAGCAAAAATAGTTTGGCAGGTTCCTGGGCTATACATATTGAATGTGTTTATTTGTTTTTGTTTAAGAAACAGACAGACAAGTTAATTTCACCTCCATTTGGGACACAGAAAAGAATCAATGTTTGCCAAATAGAAAAACACAAAATTGGTAAGGGGAAAAAAATTGTATTTTCAAGCTTCTAAAATGGAATTAGAAAGAAAGGAGAGGGGAGAAAATTCTCTACCAAATGACTTTGGAGCATCACTCTTGAGACTGTCTGAACCTTCCACTTAAAATTCTTGTTCCTTGAAGGTTAGCAGTCCAGACAGCACATCATGTCCCTAGCAGAGAGTTGAAGATACCACTTTGAAAGAAAAAAGATTCATTCAGTTGCACGTTATATTTTTAAAATTCATATAAATGGATGAATGAATAAAAGAGTGGGATAGGGAAACACGTGTTGTTTTTGTTGTTGTTGTTTTATAAAATCACAGATTATTTCTGGGAGTTTAGAGGCCAATTAGTCACGTCCCCTCATTTTTTTTTCCCCAGGGCAATGAGGGTTAAGTGACTTGTCCAGGGTCACACAGCTAGTATGTGTCAAGTGTCTGAGGCAAGATTTGAACTCAGGTCCTCCTGAATCCAGGGCTGCTGCTTTATCTACTGCGCCACCTAGCTGCCCCCTTCTGTAAAATGTTTTAGCTACTTAACTATGTTCATATTGTTTCCCTCACCCTACCCTCCAACAGTATATAAACACCTTGAGGGTAGGGACTATTTAATAAGAGCGAATATTTTCATAGTACTTTAAAGCTTACAAAGCACCATTATATGTGTGTGTGTATATCTCCACATATATACAGACATGTGTATACATGCACCCATCTGTATATCTGTGTCTATACCTATATATACATGCATATATACACATGCGGGTATACATTATTTGACTCAGTCTTCACACCAACCTTGGGAGAGAGGTGCTTTTATTATTATCCCCATTTTACAGGTGAGGAAACTGAGGCCTATAGAGGTTCAGTGACTTACCCAGGGTCCAACAAGATTCTCTCTCAGCTTTTCCCGACAGGAAGTCCACCAAGTCATGCAGCTGCCTATTTAGTTGTTGTCTTTGAATGCCCATCACTCAGCACAATGTCAGACACAGAACAGGAGCTTAATAAACATTGGTTGAATAAAAAGAAGCAAAGACTAAGCAAATAATAGGCAGAGAGTAAATGACCTCTCCCCATCATGGTGAAACTAAACATAAAATGCATAGTTTCCTTAGGAGATACCTGGATCAAGGCCCAAGCCCTCTCTACCTGGGAACTGCCCCATCCTACCCAGCCAGGGTTGTTTCTAATTGTGGTTCATAATAACCCTCACCGCCCCCCCCACCCCAAGACCGGAAATGGCACTTCCATTCAATCCAGCTCCCTTGAGTGCTGGCAACAAAGCGGAGCAGAGGGGCTAGGACTAGGGGCTGATACATTCGCCTTTAGCCTCCTCTGATGGCTCAAGTGGGCCATCATAGCCGTGATTTTCCTTTTGTGGTGCTTTTGGACTTGAAAACCTCTCAAAAGTGCCCCCCAGGGGCAGCTAGGTGGCACAGTGGATAGAGCACCGGCCCTGAAGTCAGGAGTACCTGAGTTCAAATCCGGCCTCAGACACTTAACACTTACTAGCTGTGTGACCCTGGGCAAGTCACTTAACCCCAATTGCCTCACTAAAAAAAAAAAAAAAAAAAAAAAAGAATAAAAGTTCCTTTAAAAAAAAAAGTGCCCCCCACCCCATCAGTGTTTCATTAAATGCTAGCTCGCAACTCTCTTCAATGGGAAGAGGCCGAGGGCAAACAGGCAACTTCAAAACAAAACAGAAACCTGAAAAGACACTTCAGGTGGAGCTGTTTTTCCCATCGCTCAGTGAACCTCTCTATTTAGTTATAATAAAAAAAAAGTCAAAACCTAAGTCCTCTGTCTTCCCTCTTCATCTCTGTTTTTACTGCTAATTAAGAGATAGGCCCCACAGTGCAGCAGGCCTGACCCAATATTGAGAGAATAGCTCTCCCTTTAAGTTGTGTGTGTCACGTAGACACACCATCCCCCCATTCCCTCTTGAGCCCATCACCAGTTTCCTTAGTTTAAGCCACCCATGTAAATGAGGATGAGAGTCTGTCTCATAAGAAGCACTGAAGACACAAGGTGGAGGAGAGTATGTGTGAGTGGGCAGAGAGATGAATAAACAAATGTCAGAACCACAAAGAAGAGACCTAGAAAAGTAAAATAGAGGGACTAGCTAATAGCCAGGAGAGACAAGTTGATTAAGCAATGGGGTGCTTACTCTATTTCTCAAATATTGTTAACAATACATTCCCTCAGGGCAGCTAGGTAGTGCAGTGGATAAAGCACCAGCCCTGGATTCAGGAGGACCTGAATTCAAATCCGGCCTCAGACACTTGACACTAGCTGTGTGACCCTGGGAAAGTCACTTAACCCTCATTGCTCCGCAAAACAAAACAAAACAAACAAAAAACCCAATACATTCCCTCCACCCTTCCTAGATATTACAATATTCCTTCCCTCTACAATCTCATTTGTTACCATGGTTTTAGCTATTACATCTATCTAGGTATGTCTAGTATATGTGGGACTGCACAGACAAGGTCATATGTATACAATTTTCTAGGTGTGTCTAGTATATGTGGGACTGCACAGGCAAGGTCATATGTATACAATTTTCATCCTTCATCCCTCTTCTGAGGTCCAGTCCTACAGTTCCCACTTCCTGCTGGACATAAATAGACTTTGAGACGTTTGTTAGGGTGCCCTATCTCTGCTAAAAAGCAGAGCAATTTCAACACTCTTGTCTTTGTTGTGTTTGCTTTTAATTCTCAAAGAGGACCAGTGACAGCAGGAGAGCAGGAAGGTGCGTCTTGACTTGCAGTGAACTGGATTTAAGTGAGGGAGGGATATGCAAAGCCATCAGCCTCACTTTCATCGTTAGAGTCATCTGGGTCCAGTGACAAGACATAGGTCAGGACAACTGGAGATTGCCCAATCTTGCCTTTGCTACCAACAACCTAGAACCACTGCTCTAAGTTTAAAAAGACTGCTTCAATCTTAGGTGATTCCCACTAATAATAATAATTTACTTATATATAGCCCTTACTTTGAACCAGACACTGTGTTAAGTGCCTTACAATTATGCTTTCATTTTAACCCTCATAATATTCCTGGGAGATGGGTGCTATTATTATCCTCATTTTACATATGAGGAAACTAAGGCAAATAAGGGTTATGTGACTTGCCCAGGGTCACACAACTAGTAAGTGTCTGATGTTGGATTTGAACTCAAGTCTTCCTGAATCCTAGGATCCTTTTGGGTCATGCCCCATTCCCAAGGTTTCACTTGAGAATGTTGAATTCAGCTCATCTTCAGGTCTCCACACATAAAGAAAAAGGAGCTTAGCTTCCATGGCTAACACAACGCTGAACATAGAACAAGATTTCAAAGGACTCATGGTTTAGTCCATAATGAGCTAAGACAGCTCCTTCGATCTTGGGTGATACCCACCTCCTCAGGGATCCATCCATATAGACCTGCCAAGTTATGGTACTATTTGGGGTGATTTCCTTCTGTGAAAAGGAAAAAAAAAACAACATGGAGGGTCACTAAAGATGAAGTTGTTCCAGGGAGCCCTACATCCCATCACCAGGAGAAGGGGAATGCATACCTTATCAAAACTAAATAATTAGTGCCAGATCAAAGGTTTTACCTATGTGAACCTTATTAAGAAGTTAACCTTACACACAAAACTAATATAATTACAAAATACTCTTTAGAGAAATAAAGGAAAGTTTAAATCATCATTGGGATAACCACTCCTCAAGGCTGAGTCATGTGAATATAATAAGAATGAATACCTGAATTATTATCTATAGTATGTAGACATAATTAACATATAGCACTAAATAGTACTATATCACTTAAATGACCAAGGGAATGCTGTTTTAGAATTAGATAAAATAATAAAATTCACTTAGAAGAATAAAATATCTAGAATCTTAATGGAAATACTTAGAAAAATTACAAATTAAGGGGAAAGAAGGGGGAAAGCATTTATTAAGTGCCTACTAGGTACCAGGCATCCCTATCTTTCTTTTTTCTTTTTTTCTTTTTTTTTTACAAAGACTAGGAATCTTTATTCAGATCAGCAAATTCACATTCCTCAAGCCCCAGACTTTGGGTGGGTCCTTTGAGGAAGAGGGGAAGGAGGGAGGAGAGAAAAGAAGGCAAAGCCAACCCACCTCCTTGGACATACTCTCCACCCCTCCACCCTGTTGAGGGGAATAAGTGGAAGAGAATGCCAAGAAGTGGGGGGGGGACCAAGGGATAAAGAAGCCCTTGCCAAGGAGGGGCCTACCCAGATGTGTGGTTTTCAAAGTCCAGCTGTGGCTAGGACACCAGCCATCACAGGTCCCTCCCTATAAATTAAGTCCCCACAGGAGCAAGGCTGGGGGGTGGGGGTAGCAGGAAGAACAATCTTGTGGAAGAGAAATTGGTCCCATGTTCAGCTCTTTTCAAGGCAGTGCCCTGAACCCTGGCCTAAGGAATGACTATAATGGTACAAATTCCGAAGTGAGAGGATAAGCCAGGGTGAGAGAATGAATCGGAATGTAGAAGGGGTCAGGCGCCCCCCAGTATTGGTCCAGGAGGGGGAAGGATGGGGCACTTAGTCAAGTTTTGCTGATTGGGGCAGGGGGAGAGGGAGTGTATTACAGCAAATTCAAGGTGAAAAGGTGCCGGCTCAGGCACAACATGAGGAGCAGGGCCCCCAGTGGGTAGAGAGTAGGGGAGTAGAGGAAGAATTGGGAACAGAAGGGGCTTGAGGTTTCCACGGGCTTCCTGGGAATGTTACTTCTAGAAATAGGCATCCCTATCTTACACTTGTGATATTAACATTTTTTTGGGGGGGGTCTTTTTGCAGGGCAATGAGGGTTAAGTGACTTGCCCAGGGTCACACAGCTAGTAAGTGTCAAGTGTCTGAGTCTGGATTTGAACTGAGGTCCTCCTGAATCCAGGGCCTGTGCTTTATCCACTGCACCACCTAGCTGCCCCTTGTGATATTAACATTTCAAAGACAAGTACAGAGCTTCACATTTATTCCTATTACATTTCATCTTACTAGGTTCAGCCCAGGGACTCTACTTGGCAAAACTGCCATGCAAATCTTCTAGGGGAAAAACCGAAAAGGGCAGTAGAGGCAGTAAAGCAGCTGACCTCAGGCCCGGCTCCTTTGTTCTACATCCCTGTCTCTGTTAAGCATCTCAGAAAGCAACATAATTTCTGTTCTTCCTCTAATGGGTTGCCATGTCAAAGAACTCATGACCTAGTGGCCAGTTTATTGGTGAGGGCCTCTTTTTCTAGGAGAGGACTCAGAAAGCAGATGTAGTACCAGAAATTGCACCAATACCAATACTTAAAGCATTATAAGAATGATAGAGCATGCGAGAGCTTTATGATCAGTTAACCTTCAAGAACCCAGGGTTGGCTTCATGCTAAAATGAAACATCAGAGGAATTTTGTGTCTAGATATCCCATCAAAAAAGGAAATTAGCTTAGTCTAGCATGGCCTGTTCTTGGTGAAAGCATGCTTACTCTTGGTGATCTTTGCTTCTTTCTTGGGTTGTTTCACAAATCACCAAGTTAATCTTATGCTCTAGAATTTTGCTGGAAGTTGAAGTCAAAATCACTGGTTTTCTTTTTTCAGAGACCATTCTCCTTTCTTGTTTAAAAAAAGAGGGATTTGGGGGCAGCTAGGTGGCGCAGTGGATAAAGCACTGGCCCTGAATTCAGGAGTACCTGAGTTCAAATCTGACCTCAGACACTTGACACAAGCTGTGTGACCCTGGGCAAGTCACTTAACCCCCATTGCTCTGCAAAAAAAAAAAAAAAAAAAAAAAAAAAAAAAGAGGGATTTGTTCTGCTTGGTCCCAGAAGGTAAAACCAATTGCATCGGGTGAAAGTAGTCCAGAGGCAGATTTAAGCTATGGAATTTAACTTAGCTTCCTAACACTTGCACACTTGCACTTGTCTAACTGGTTGCCTTCAATGGTGGTGAATTCCTCTTCATTGGAAGTCTTTCCACTGAGACTGGATAACCATTTGTCATTGCTGCTGGTCAGACATGAGTTGGACTGCATGGCCTCTGAGGTCTTTCCTAATACTGACATGCATCATCTTTGCTCCTTCTCCTCTTTCCCTTCCCACATCTAATTAGTCTCCAAATTGTATTGCTTTTATTGCAATTATAAGATCTATTTCCTCCTTCCCATGTCTACTGCCATCACTCTAGTTCTGGCTCTCATTACCCATTTCAATAGCCCAGTAGCTGAACTTTCTTCCTATAGTTTCTCTACTGTGAGAACCTTCCTAATGCCAACAGATGTCACTATGTCCTTTCCAGCTCTAAGATTTTGTCAATTAAACCTCATTTTTCTTGCCTTATCTTCCTCTAGCCCATTACCCATAATTTTCTAGTCAACTGGGCTACTCAGTTCCCTGAGCACATCTGTGAATTCCAGCTCTTAGCATGGTATTTAGTAAATACACATATACATACATATATAAATGTTTAAATATAAAACATAGATACATGTGCATATCTTTATATGTATATAGTAAACATATAAACATACACTACATGTATATGCACACATACACATGTACATACATCTGTGTTTGGTATTTAAAGATTTTTACAACTTGGCCCCAATCTGCCAACATACATATACATATACACATACACATATGCACAAACATGTATGCATGTATATACACAAATAAATCTGTTTAGCATTATAATACATTAATATCAATGATGTCTCCACAATATAGCTATATTAATCAAAAGGCACTTATTATGCAAGATATTTCTTAAGCTCTGGAAATACAAAGACAAATATGAAACCTTTCCTGAATTCAAGGAGCTTGTGTGTGTGTGTGTGTGTGTGGCATGGTTGGGTCTATCTCCATCTTAATTAATCATAGAAGGTCCAGCTGTCTCCGTTGAATCATACAATAAAAACTAAACTAGGTATGAATAAGTCCTTGATCAATATAAAAGGGTCATAGGAAGTGTGGAACATTGGATTAAAGCCAACGATGCCACATAGATTCAGCATTCTATATGGGCACTTACCCGTAGAGCCAAGCATAGAGCTGTTCTTAATGGGAACTTCAAGAGAGTCTACAAAGGTGGAGAAGGCTCTCATGGAAGGAGGGTGTGGAGAACTTCCAAGAACCAGGCCCTGTGCATTTATCCTTTGTCCACAAGCACTCTAAGCTTGAGCTCATTCTTTCCACATATGTGTGTGCAAAAATAGATTGTACCCCTAGATGAGAGCATGGTTCTATAACAACTGTCCTTGCTATACCTGATTAGCAAATACCCTTTGTAAAAGGGAATTTATTTGCGGTGATAATCAATGGAAATACACTGATGGGGGCTTCTGAACAATTGTACTAGAAAACTCAGCCCATCAAATCACCCCTAGAACCCTAAGGGGAATTGTAGTCAGTTGATTTAGTGTGATCTGGCCTGTCAAAGAAGTCCCATAGGGTATATGTGTGTGCATGTGTGCGCATCTGTATATAAGTATGTATTATATATGTTATATATCTATATCTTACATGGCACTTTTAGATAGAGATGGAATGCCTAAAATCAAACCCACGATCACAGGGCAATTCAACTTCAGAAATATTGGAAGCGAGTCTCAGTTTAGAGTCCTGCTGAGAGCAGTACATGTAAAAATAGGTTTGAAAGGAAAAATACTCAAGCAGTTCACTTTGATACTGTTGATAATCTAATTTGAAAGGGCAGGTTCTTCGGAATCCAAAGGCAGGGTTTTGGGGTGGGGGAGGGAGGGAACAATCTGCTTTGGTTCTCATAGCAGTATATTCTTAGCCATCTCTAGCATTTGCTTGTTCCTGGGATTCCTTTTATCAACAAACCCTCCCAAGCTGCTTCCTTGGCTGCCCACTCCACTACGGCCCCTGGTCCTCAAACTTGAAAACTTGGAAGGGGCCGCTTGCAACCCTTAATGCTGGTAAACCAGCAGGAAATAGGAAGCTACCCACTTTCTAGCAGGAATCTGTACATTCAGTAGCATGGACCAGCCTCGAAGCTAGAATGCTGCTTGTAAAATTCCTAGGAAAAAACTCACCAACATAGGACAAAAGGAAAGCATTGTGTTTCCACTGCAGCTCCCATCCTATAAAAGCTGCCCAGAATAAGCATGCAGCTCTTTGACCACTGCCCCAGGACCTCTCTCACTCTTGCCCTGTAACCTCTATCCTGCCAACCTGGGACTTGCTTGGATCGTCTTTGTTTCATTTCCCAGCGGGTAAGGGAGGAAGCTACTAGATGCCTGTGTTACCAGTCTGAGCTGCTGCTTTGCTTTGCTTTCTTTCTCTCAGAATCACTCCTCCAAGTTAAAATTCCCAGGTCAAGCTTACTTGCCTCCACCTGCACCCTCCTTGGTTCTCTCCCCTATCCATTTAAATAAGAGACCTCCAGCAAATGCTGAGTAATTAACTGTATACAATTGCTAACGGACCAATCAATGCATCTCTCTCTGCGGCCACAAACTCTTATGCCGTTCTGGTCACAGACAATCAGATTAAGTGTCCTATCACCCAGGATTGATCAGATTAGCGGCCATGTGGCTATTTATTAATTGCATTTTCTCCTGGAGCCCTTTTCAACCCTATTTGGGGCATCAAAAGCAAATCCAAATAGGACATTTTTATCCTCTCTCATGTATAATGTGCTGGCTTTGCAAAACACCACAAGAGAGAAAAAGGTCAGTGCAATATTTAATTTTTTTTTTTTTGGAAAAAATCATTTAAAGGCAGAGGTTTTTCAAGCAACATTAGCTCTGTTTAAAAAAAAAAAGCTTCTAGACTCCCTGTTCTCACGTTGCTTTTCCAAACTCAAATATCTATTGGTGCCTTTTCCTGGAGTTCTCCTCTCAATGGCCTTTCTTGGGCTCCCATTGACCAGAGGAGATAAAATACAAACTCCATATCCTGGTAACCAGGACCTCCCAAATCTGGTTGCAATTGAAAAATAAATTAGAGCTAGTGTTTATAGAGCTCTTTAAGGTTTGCAAAGTGTGTTACAAATATTATCACATTTTGTCCTCACAACAACCCTGGGAGGTGTCATTATTATCCTCATTTTATAGATAAGGAAACTGAGGTAGACAGAGGTTAAGTGTTTTGCCTTGGGTCACATGGCTGGTAAGTGTCTGAGGTCAGATTTGAACTCAGGTTTTCCTGACTCCTGGTCCTGGTCCTTCATGGTATTTAACTGCATAGATGGATGGACATCAATATATAAATATGTGTGTATATACATATTTATTACATATTGATTTCTATATATTTTTATAGTTTATGTTTACATATTATATTTTATCATATCTAATACTTTTTTTGTATTGTTTGCCTTTTTTTTTTGCGGGGCAATGGGGGTTAAGTGACTTGCCCAGGGTCACACAGCCAGTAAGTATCAAGTATCTGAGGCTGGATTTGAATTCAGGAACTCCTGAATCCAGGGCTGGTGCTTTATCCACTGTTCCACCTAGCTGCCCCCATATTGTTTGCTTTTCATTCATGTTTGACTCTTAATGACCCCATTTGGGGTTTTCTTTTTCTTATTTTAAAATTTTTTCTTTATGATCATTTTCTCTACTTTTTTTTTTTTTGGTGAGGCAATTGGGGTTAAGTGACTTGCCCAGGATCACACAGCTAGTAAGTGTCAAGTGTCTGAGGCCAAACTTGAACTCAGGTCCTCCTGACTCCAGGGCTGGTGCTCTATCCACTGCACCACCTAGCTGCCCCTGGGGTTTTCTTGGCAAAGATCCTGGACCAATTTGCCATTTCCTTCTCCAACTCATTTTACAGATGAAGAAACTGAGGCAAAACAGCATTAAATGACTTGCCCAGATTCAAACAGTATAGATTTTAGCCTTCCCAGCTGGCTACCTCTTTGATGGATTAAAAGGTTCAACCATAAGCATGAATAGAAAGCGATCTCACATTCACTACATTCCATGCTTTTAACTAACTAGTGTTCTTCCCTATTCCCAGGTCTTGGCCAATTATATCCTTTCTCTCAGTCATCTGGAATGGCTGGAATGGGCTAAAATCCTTCCCATCCTTCAAGGCACAGCTCAGGTTTGATTCATCCAGAAGCCTCCCATGATGCTCTGGTCTTCAGTGATTTCTCCATTCTTGAATCTTCCATCCATCCATTCTACAATGCATTCTAGTAATATTGCAGTTATCTTTGCTTTGGTCTCATCCCAATTAGGTTGTAAATTCTCTGATTATAAATTTAGAACTGGAAGGGATTTTAGTTTGGGTTTTTTTGTTTTGTTTTTTTTTGTATTTTTGGTGTGAGGCAACTGGGGTTAAGTGACTTGCCCAGGGTCACACAGCTAGTAATTGTTAAGTGTCTGAGGCTGGATTTGAACTCAGGTCCTCCTGAATCCAGGGCCGGTGCTCTATCCACTGAGCCACCTAGCTGCCCCTGGAAGGGATTTTAGGAGGTCATTGACTCTAACCCCCTTACTTTCAGATAAGGAACCTTGGGTACAAGGACGTTGTTGTTGTTGTTATTCTGTGACCCCATTTGGGACTTGGCAAAAATACTGGAATACTTTGCTATTTCCTTTCTCCAAATCATTTTATAGATAAGGAAACGGAGGCAAGCAGGGTGAAATCATTTGTCCAGAGTCATACAGCTAGTAAGTGTCTGAAGCCAATTTAGAACTCAAGAAGATAGTCTTCCTGACTCCAGACCTGGCGCTCTATCCACTGTACCACCTACCTGCCCATGAGGAGGTTAATAATTTTAATAGCTAGCATTTATATAGTAACTCTTATGTCCTAAATGCTTCATTTGATCCTCAAAACAACCATGGGAGGTATGTGCTATTATTATCCCTATTTTATAGATGAGGAAACTGAGACAAATAGAGGTTAAGTGATTTGCTCAAGGTCACACAACTGGTAAGTATCTGAGGCAAAATTTGAATTCAGATCTTTCCGATTCCACACGAAGCACTCTATCCACTGCATCACCTAATTGCTCCTTAAAAGTAACTTGCCTGGGGTCACACAGTTAAATGAGATGGGATTTGATCCCAAATCTCCATGACCCCTAATCCTATCCCCTATCCACCATCACTCTGTGTTTCATCTCTACATCCATAGCATCCATTTTAAAATAGTAGTTTATTTTTTCCAATTACATGTAAAGATAGTTTTCAACATTCATTTTTTTAAGATTTTGAGCTCCAAATTTTTCTCCCTCCCTCCACAACCCCAAGACAGCAAGCAATCTGATAAAGGTTATATAGTACAATCATGTTAAACATATTTCCACATTAGTCATGTTGTGAAAGAAGAATCAGAACAAAAGGGGAAAAACCACAAGAAAGGAGAAACAGAAAAACAACAAAAAAGGGAAACTAGTATGCTTTGATCTGCATTAAGACTCCATAGTTCTTTTTCTGGATGTGGAGAGCATTTTCCTTAATGAGTGTTTTGGAACTGTCTGATCATTGTATCTCTGAGAAGAGCTAAGTCTCTCACAGCTGATCATTACACAATGTTGTTGATACTGTGTACAATGTTCTACTGGTTCTGCTCACTTCACTCAGCATCAGTTCATGTAAGTCTTTCCAGGTTTTCTGAAATCTGTCTGCTTATCATTTCTTACCATCCATAGTATCTAGCACAGAACCTTGCAGGCAGGTATCAGTCACTTAATAAGTATTGCTTGTTGAATCCATTCAGAATTCACTAGAATTAGAGGCCACTCTAATTAGGTTAGATTAAGTTCCCACTGTTTAGCACAATGGCTGGCACATAGTAGGTGCTTCATAAATATTTATTGATTGACTGATGATGTTCTAGGCATCAGGCTGGGAGCTAGGGAGACAGATATGAAAGTAAGGCAATCCCTGTTCTATTGGGCAGAAATACAAGATGTTCCCAAATAAATAGATCATGGATATACAGCTGGAAAGGACCTCAGAGGTCATTTGGTCCAATCTCTTCATTTTACAGATGAGGAAACTGAAGATTAGATCTTGGCTTGGCTAAAGTCATGTAGATAATTAGTGAACAAGCTAGGATTCAGACTAGGCTAGTGACTTCAAGTTTGTTCCTTTTTCCTGTCTCCATTCATCTATAAATATAGGATTATACAATGGGGAGGGAGGAAGAAAACAGGTGGTTTGTATTTGTATACTATAATTTGAGACACCCCCCTCCCCAGATGCCAGTGAAAGATATTAAAAGTACTATATAGTCCAAAATAGTATGAATCATAATAACTGGGTCCTGAACTATTGACCTGAGGAAGTCAAGGAGACTAAAACTGCCTCACAGTGTTTGGGCATCAGAGGAGATTGAAAAATTCCAATAAAGAGGAGTATGGCTCTGGAAGATGAGACCATTCCTCTGTGACCAAAGGAAACCTTGGCCCAAGGTAGTTGATGCTAGCAATAAATTTTTGTTTGCTATAACTAAGAAAAAATATTAATGAAAGGATTCTGAGCTTCTTGGAATGAAAGGTTGATCTGAGATCGCTCTGATGTAGGACTCCTAGAGGGTAGACATCCTAGGGACATTTTTTCTTTTTCTTTCTTTTTTTTTTTTGGTGAGGCAATTGGGGTTAAGTGACTTGCCCAGGGTCACACAGCTAGTAAGTGTCAAGTGTCTGAGACTGGATTTGAACTCAGGTCCTCCTGAATTCAGGGCCGGTGCTCTATCCACTGTGCCACCTAGCTGCCCCTGGGGCATTTTTTTTCTAAATCAAAATTAATCTTAGCTTAAACTCAGAGCACTGGTTGCTCACCTCCAACAAAACAAATTCAATGCATCAAATGTTTACTAAGGACCTACCCTGTGCAGGCACTGTACCAGGGAGACAAAGATAAAGAAACAAAACAAAACAAAATAATGCCTGCCCTCTAGGGACTTACATTCTATAGAAGAGATGCCAGCTTCTCCTTATAGAGTCATTCCTTTCCTTTAACAAATGTTCTATTAAAATGCAAATATCCCTAAGAGGTTTAATTAAACAATCAAGTAATGGTTTATAACTCTGTTTTCCCACATTGTCAAGTATATCAGCCCCATTTTAAAGTAGAAAAAGTTCTCAAGTCTAACATGTTCCTCCCCACCCCTCACAAGTCCATGTTATGTGCTCCCTGCTCCAGGGCCCTTTTCAGCCCTTCCCTCCAAAACTAAGACCCTGACCCTCTCTAGAGTTGCCCAGGGTCTTCTCCTGAGCAGTTCAATGCCCCTAACTTCTGACAGGATCCTAAGTCTGACTGCTTGTGCCTGCTGCAAGGCTTCCTGGGACTTCTCAGGACACAATATTACCATTTGTCACAAAGTTGGGCCTTGAGGGAGGATCTAGAAGAGTCTACTGTCTAATCATCTCGCTGGCACAGTGGATAGAATGCTGGGTCAGGAGTCAGGAAGACTTATCTTCCTGTGTTCAAATCTGGCCTCAGACTGTGTAACCCTGACCAAGTCACTTAACCCTGTTGGCCAGGTTCTTCAGCTGTATAATGAGTGGGAAAATGGAATAGCAAACCACTCCAGTATCTCTGCCAAGAAAACCCCAAATGGGGTCACAAAAAGTTGGACATGACTGAAAAAAAGATGAAACGATGAATGTCTAATCAAGTTCCTCCCTCATTAACCACTGATACTCAGAACTTATTTTAGGATAAAACCTCTCCCTTATACTCTCCCTGGCATAGTGATTCTAATGCCCCTGTTGATAATGTACAAACTCTATTCCCCATCCCTGACTGCCAGCTCCCTTGCTCATTCCTACCTCAACCTTCCCCCTCATCCATGTCCCACTCCAAACCTTCACAACCCTTTCACTGTGCCCTTTGGGATGCCTGTTCCATAATCAACAAACTTCCTTTCATCTTAAGCCTCTTCCTTTCTTACTAGTTCTATCTTTTTTTCCCCTTTTTTGCAGGCAATGAGGGTTAAGTGACTTGCCCAGGGTCACACAGCTAGTGAGTGTTAAGTGTCTGAGGCCAGATTTGAACTCAGGTCCTCCTGAATCCGGGGCCAGTGCTTTATCCACTGTGCCACCTAGCTGCCTCCACTAGTTCTATCTTTTGACACTCACTGAAGTCTGACTTCCTCAATACCCCTTATAGCACTGACTAGCATTTCTCTTATACTCCTTGACTCACTGGTCTTTGTGTTGGGGAGGCAGAATACTCTTTGTCATTCTAAATGTTATTGCTAAATATTCATTGCCACTTTCTGACTCCTCTTCTACCACCACCACTCAGCAAGCCCTAATCCTATTCTTCATCATTACCTTGACCTCCATTTCCTCCATCTTTAAGTTCTTTCCCAGGCCATTACCACTGTACTGGCTATACTATCTCCCCTTCCCTAGTTAACCCCTGTGCAAACCAATTCAACTTCACACTATGGTCTACTATTGAATCCCTTTACCCGTTGTCCAATCACTGATCATACCTTGCCAAAACCTAAACCTCAATTACCCTAACGATCCACCTTCTTTCCTTATATTCATGTGCTATTGAATGAGGTTGAATGAAGAAATAATAAAACTGCTAATGGGATCCACTACAAATTTACATTACCTAATTTTAACTGGGCCCTCACTGTAGCAACCATTATAGTCCTCTCTAATTTATTTCCCTCTCTGTGGCTGTTTTTCTAAACCTTCTCATCTCTCCTCAAGACTTCCAGGGCATCCTTCACTTCCCTCTGTTGAGGACTGTTAGTGGCCCTTCTTGTACAAAAGCCAACCCTTATACATGCATCCTTGTCCCCTCCTCTTTCATCTTCTCCATTAGATTGTCCAAACTATTATCCCTTTTCTTTGTTCTCTTCAATTATTACATATTTATTGGCTCCTTCCATGTTACCGACAAATACATCTGTGTCTCCCCATCCTTAAAAAAATCTCACTTGTTTCTGACATCTCTTATAGCTACAATTGGGGTTAAGTGACTTGCCCAGGGTCACACAGCTAATAAGTGTCTGAGGCCAGGTTTGAACTCAGGTCCTCCTGAATCCAGGGCCAGTGCTCTATTCCAGGGTGAGTGCTCTATATAGCTACAATTTTAAATCACCCCTCTTCTTAGCTAAATTCCTTGAGGATACCATCTAAATTAGGTGCTTACATTTGTCCTCCTAGTACTGTCTCCTCAATTCTCTCTCTGCAGTCTGGCTTCTGGTCTCATCATTCAAATGAAACTGCTCTTTCCAAAGGTACCAATGACCTCTTAATTGCCAAATCAATGGCCTTTTCTCCATCTTCATCCTTCTTGACCTCTCTTTAGCATTTGACACTGTTGATCACTTTCTCCTGGATATTCTCTCCACTCTAGGTTTTTGTGACAATGTCCTATATTTATCTCCATATACACATATCCAAAACAGAGCTGATCTTCATCTCCAAACTCTCTCCTCTTCCAAACATATCAAATACTTTTTTGAAGGCACTATCATCTTCCCAGCCACCTTCACTCACAACCTCAATGTCATTCTCAACTCCTCACTTGCACTCATCACGTTTGTCCACTTTAAAGAGGACCAATCATGGTCTTGACTCACGTGTGAATTGGATTTAAGTGAGGCAGAATTATGCCAAGTCATCAGCCTCACTCTCTTTTCCAGGGTCATAGAAGTCCAGTGGCAAAACAAAAGTCGAGATGACTGGCGATGGCCCAGGATGCAGTGGAAGACCTTGGCACCTTTGATGTCTGACCAAGCTCCAGGTTCTCCACAGTACCTGCTTCAACCTTTCATCTGCCCTTTCTGCTAGAGAAGTCTTCATATGCTTGGGGTAAACATCCCTCTAACTCACTGACAGTTTGGAGGCTTATTGGTTATCCTCAACCTTTTCTTTTATCCAATTTGCCCATCTAGGTTTTACCAGGGTCTGGCCATTGGACAAACTACAGCTTCTCGGAGCTGAGTGAGAATTGAGTGGCAGATGGGCACCAAATGTGGATGAGCAGGCATGAAAAGGGCTCACACCAGAGGTGCTAGTCCTCCCTGAATACCCCATAGACTGCATTCACCCCATGTATCCAACTCACTGACAAATCTTGTCATTTCTACCTTTCTTTCATATATTAAATATATTTACACATGTATATAAACATACATACCCACATGTATATACATATATTCCCATATATCTAGATACCCCCGTGTGTGTATATGTTCACATACACATGCCTATACATATACACATACACATATATTCCCATATATATATATATAGATATTCCCATGTGTGTGCACATACCCACATATATACCTATACCTATACCTCCCTCCCTACATACATACATACAGTCTCTTCTTTCCACCTACACAGCCACCACCCTAGTTCAGGATCTCTTTACCCCATGCCTAGACTATCACAATAGTAGCTGGGGCAGGGGTGGGGCATTGTGAAGGGCCCATTGTAGAAGTTGGGATTTGAGCTAATTCTTCTAGGAAGTCTCCACCTCTGGAGACTGTGAACATTCTAGAAATAGTGGGCAGCCAATGCAAAGGCATGGAAATAAGAGATGGAGTGTTGTATGAAAAGAACAGCAAATAGGCTAGTATAGATGGATCATAGAGTAAATGGAGGAGAGTAAAGAATAAGAATACTGGAAAGATATGAAAAAGTGAGGCAATGAAGAGTTCTAAATGCCAAAGAGAGGAGTTTGTATTTGATTCCTGAGGTAATAATTTGCCACTAGAGCTTATTGAGTAGGGGGTTGACGTGGTCATACCTATGCTTTAAGCAAATTATTTTGACAGCTAAGTGGAGGACAGATTGAAGTGGAGACACTTCATGCATGGAGACCAGTTAGGAAACTACCTTGGGAGGTAGCAGGCTCCTCCTGACAGGTAGGGAGAGGGGTCTTTTTGGTTTGTTTTTTATTCTTCATAAAGCAGTATATCTTTATTATGGTACATTGTAATTACACAAAGGGAAGCATAGAGACCAAAGCCAAAGACCCAGTGGCAGAGGCAGGGAGAAGTAGGAGTCATTGGACTCTCAGATGTGGAAGCTATTTAGGGCCCAGAAGCAACAGGAATAGAAATCAGGAATGGGCCATCATGGGGTGCCATCTTCAAACCCAGCACACTCAAGTTTTTCCAAGTTGGGGTGAAGTTTTTAAGCAAAAGGGTTATATGTTATACAAGGGGATTTTGCTCAGGTATTGGTTGGATTAAGGGACCTCTGATGTCCTTTCTAACTCTGGAATTCTGTCACTCCTTGTCACTGATAAAATGCCCTTATCTCATGGCAATGTCTATTATTTGTGGTTGTTGTTCAGTTGTGTTCAATTCTTCATGACCCTGTGGGACCACAGCTAACCAATACCATCCATGGGATTTTCTTGGCAAAGATACTGGAGTGATGTGCCATTTCCTTTTCTAGTGGATTAAGGCAAACAGAAGTTAAGTGACCTGCCCAGGGATACACAGCTAGTATTGGAGGCCAAATTTGAACTCAGGTCTTTCTGACTGCAGGCTTTATCTACTGAGCCACCTAGCTGCCTCAGTGTGTAGTATAGTCATCAAGGCTTCTGTCTATCCCTGTGTCAGACAATCAGTTTTCTATCTCCTAGGCACCTAGCACAGTAATGTGTATTTAACTCGTACTTAATAAATGTTCATTGTATTGTTGTGTTGATAATAACAATACATTTTTTTTTTTTTACAGAGCATTAAGGTTTGCAAAGCACTTTATTCACAACAGCCAGACTGTTGGTAAAACTTGAACTATCAGTCACTCCTACCTCACTAGGAATTAGTTGAATTAAGTGATTTCCTCCTAACAACTGGCAAGCTACTGCCTTGAAGCAAATCCCTCATATGGCAAAGTTATGTTCTTTTTTTTTTTAATTTTTTTTTTTATTTTAGTGAGGCAATTGGGGTTAAGTGACTTGCCCAGGGTCACACAGCTAGTAAGTGTTAAGTGTCTGAGGCCGGATTTGAACTCAGGTACTCCTGACTCCAGGGCCAGTGCTCTATCCACTGCACCATCTAGCTGCCCCAAAGTTACGTTCTTAAAAGAGTGCCCTGAGCTATAGTCGACCTTCCCAGTGTGGAGGGCACTGGGTTGCATTCCCTGAGCTCTGTGCCTCTCCTCTATGATAGAGGCTGTCACAGAGGCCAAGCAGAGCAGTGCAGGCCATGGCTTGGAAGACATAATGATAGAATGATTTCGTGGCAGCCCTCTGTTAGTTGTGTGGCAGAGTTTGTTAGGCATCTCATAAGAGGGGGTGCCTCAGGGAACATACCCCTCATCTCTACATTTCAGGTAAAGGAAAAGATCAAAAACACCCCAAACAAAAAATCCCAAATTAAAAAAAAAAAACCTCCTAAACATTGATGTCACACTTAAATAGCACTTGAAAGTTTACCAAGTATTTATATTATGACAACCTAGTGATGTATATAGAATCAATATTTTAAATTTCCATTTCTAGAGTGGTTAATTGACTTGCCCAAGGTCATACATGTAGTAAGTTATGGAGCTGAAATTTGAACCCAAGTTCTCTGACGACAAATCCAGCTCTCTTTCTTTTTTCTTTTCTTTTTTAAATTTTTTTTTTGCGGGGCAATGGGGGTTAAGTGACTTGCCCAGGGTCACACAGCTAGTAAGTGTCAAGTGACTGAGGTCGGATTTGAACTCAGGTACTCCTGAATCCAGGGCTGGTGCTTTATCCACTGCACCACTTAGCTGCCACCCCAGCTCTCTCTCTACTGTTACTATACTGTTTTCCTAATTCGGTCTCTCATCACCTCTTGCCTAACCTATTGCAATAGGCTCTTAATTCATCTTCCTGTCTCATCTCTCTTCTCTCCAACCCATCCTATACACAGCTACCAAAGAGATATTTTTAAAGCTCAAGTCTGACCAAACCACTTGCCTGATCAAAGAATTTTCAGTGACTCCCTATTACCTTTAGAATAAAATAACCAACACCTCTGTTTGTAAGTCACAGGCATTCACAATCTGGCCCAAACTTCTCTCTCAAGACTGATTTCCCATTTCTCTCATTTATGCACTCTAGGACAACCAAACTGTTCCTCATCCCCAAAATTTCATCTCCGACCTCCCAGCACAGGCTCTCCATCAGGTCTAGGATCCCTTTCCTTCTCACCCCTGCCTTTTGGAATCCTCTGTTCCCTTCATACCTCAGCTTGACTATGAGTAGTTGTTGCTAGCCCCAATATCATAAATTTAGTGGCCAAGCTGAAACGTTTTGCCCCAGCATTTTACAACCTAATTTGACCTCTCAGGAGTTCCAAGAAAAAGAGTTTTCTCCATTTATTAATTTTCAGGAATCATAGTATTGTAAGGGGAAGAAATTAAGAAAAAAATAACTCAATAATTATCCATAAAAACTTCCTGACAGGGAAATCTATTAGTCTGGAGTGTTCTCTGAAGGGAAGTAGTTAAGAATGTCATCATTTGACAGGTAAAATTAGATTACATGAAAAATTCAACTGGTAAAAGGAAGAGTCTTAGGCAGGTACATGGACTGGGCGACCATCATCCAGCAAGGCATCATGATATAGTAGAAGAAAGGCAATAACTTTGGAGTTGGAAGACAGTATAAGTGATGGTTTTACTATGAACTAGTTACAGGGCTTTGAGCAAGGTCAAGGACCTGGGTTCAAATGCCAACTTTCCTACTAACTACTTGTGTGAACTTGTACAAGTCCCAACTTCTCTGAGTCTGTTTCTTTATCTACACAATGGGGTTTTTTTGTTGTTACTGAGCCATTTCAGTCATGTCAGACTTTCCATGACCCCATTTAGGTTTTCTTGGCAAAGATACTTGAGTGGTTTGCCATTTCCTTTCCCAGCTCATTTTACAGATGAAGAACTGAGGCAAACAGGGGTAAGTGACTTGCCCAGAGTCACACAGCTAGGAACTGGCTCAGGCAAGATTGGAACTCAGGTCCTCCTGACTCCAGGTCCAGCACTCTATTCACTGCACCACCTGGTTGCCCCTCTGTACAATGGAGATAATATTAAATTGAGCAGGAAGACAAGAACAGGTGGAACTGCATTTGGGAAACTACAAAATTCTTATGGTGACCCTGTCACCACCTTTTCTGGTGATGTATGTTCACAGGTCTTTGATTTCTATATTCTTTGAAGAACTGAAACCAAACATCACCCAAAGGGCAATGAAGAAGTTCATGGTAGCCACGAGCAGGCTACACCATGTTACCAAAAAGCAAATGTGCATGAGAAGTAATACAAAGGATATCTGCAAAGAACTGTATAACCAGAAAAAAAGATGGGCCAGTCATTTGTGAAAACAAGGGACAAGTAACAACCAGCTTGTGCATTCCCTTTGTATCCATGGGTTGTCAAGAATGTACACAGAAGCCCCTGGCTTGAGGGAAAACATGAAAGAGAGTTGCACAGTATAGACAATCATGAAGAGGGATAGGTTGTAATATACATGATTGGAAGGGATTCCAGTGAGCTCACAGATACATTAAAATGTTAATGCATATAATCATTATTATACTACAAAACTCTAAAGGTTGAGGTAATGAAAATGTATTATCATTGTACAGATGTTACTATTTCAATCTGCTCCACCATGTACTTCCTGTTTCCTTGCTATCCTAGGTTATGGGGCTAATTCCAAGGGCTGAGTTATGATCAAGCTCTCCTGCCCATTCCCCAACATTTAGCATCAAGGGCTCTCTAAATAGACTGTTAGGTGGTGAATGTGAACTCTAAACCACTATGAGGTGGACTCAAATGAGTATACAATAAGTATTGATGACAATGAAGATGAAGATAATGAAGATAAATTCTTAAGCCTCATTCCTACAGAAAAGAAAATGCATCACTAACACCTTAAACTCTGAGGTAACTCACAGCAAACAAAAATAAAGTAATGAGTGACTAATGAAAAAAAGCCACTAAAGACACCTGCTTCAAAGAATTCTTTTTGGAAAGGCATAAAAAGTTTGTTTGAACTAGCAACTTTGTTGCTTGTACCTGTGTGGAGGGGTGACATGATGGTATGTACATTTTTTTTTACTGGTGGGAAAGTCATGAGAGTTACCATTCCACATATTATAATAATAACAATAATGATAGTTAACATTTATATGGTACTTAAAATGTAGCAGACACTGTTCTAAGTTACCTCATATGATCCTTACAACAACCCTGGAAAGTACGTGCTGTTATTATCCCCATATTTACAGATGAGGAAACTGAGGCAAACAGAGGTTAAGTGACTTGCCTAGTGTCATACAGTAGTGTATGAACTGGATTTGAACTCAAGTCTTTCTGATTCCAGGCCTAGGGGTCCTCTATCCACCGTGCTACCTAGCTGTACAGCCAAAATACACAATACGTTTGCTTATATAAAATGCAGCGGCACAAAGTTGGAAATACCTGTGGCATACGTCCTATTAAATTCAGATAGAATTTTAAATTGTAGCTGCCACTGTCACTGCAACCACCCGGCCATGGACAATGTACCTCTGGTTCTAAAACGTCAATTAAACGAAATGTCCAGTGGAGAGAGGTCACTAATTTAACTTCTCAGTATCAGCTCTTTTCTCCACAACATTGTGTAGCATGATGCAACAATAGGCATGGCTGCCATGCTCAGTAGGAACCTCAGTGTTTCATTTTAATAGGGGGTCTATGGGAATCTTCAGAAATCTGAGACAATGGATAGCAACAAAATTTATGGCGTTTAAAAACCCATCATGTAATTGGTTAATGTTTTCCCCAATTATTTCACCACAAATGGTTCCACTTTCTCAGTGTGGGTGATTTTTATACATTTCAGTTAAAAATAATGCAGCTTCCAAGTGAAAAGTTAAAGACCAAGGCGAGACCTATTAGACTGGCATTACACCTTTTTATTCCCTTCACTTACTTCTCCAATTCCTAATTATTTCCCTTTTCCTATGCAACAAAATAGGAACCATAAAAGCTTTGATTTAATGAAAACTTCCCTTGCCGACCAGGATCTCCAGCCCTGCTGAAGGCTTCCGTGTAATTTATCTACCTCAGTAGGCAATGACCTTTAGTGAATCACGAGTCATTCTTCACCACTAATGAGATGAATCCAGATGCCATTCCGCCCGGCGCATGTTTTCTCCTCCTCCTCCCTTCTTCCAACAGAAGGCTCCCCCGGTGTCAAGCTGGTGCGCCCTGACTCCCAACTTTTTTTGAAGTGGATTGTAATGAGCCCCTTTGAAAAGCGACCCTCCCAACAACAATAGCAGCCCCCACTGACTCTCCTCTCTCTTTAGCCAACCAATTCCAGGATGAGATTTTTCCCTTAGCAAGAGAGAGGCAGGTGTAGCCTATGGTGATGATGTCTGTTTTCCTGATTGAGGCTTGCCTCTGAGATTTAGGCATTCAGTGCCCTCGAAACCAGCTGCAAGGAAGGATATAGCTGTGTTTCCTTAATATTATGTGAATGGCCGGAATCCTTGTTGGGATGTTTTTGTGGATAATTATTTAGTGACTTTAAAAAGATTGTTCTTTTATCGCCATTAAAAATTAAAGTGTTTTCTCCTCTTATTGACTTTGTTTTGTATTTATGCTGTACATATTGTTTATACCCTTTTGCAGACAAAGACTATTTCATTTTTTAATCTTTATATAACCAGTGCCTTGCATATAGGAGGTGTTTAAGAGATGCTTATTGAATTGAATAGAAAATGAATAAATAAGAGAGCACAGGATAATAAAATGTTAGCATGAGGCAGGTGCTTTGAGATCATCTAGAATAGGAGTTCTTAATCTGTGGTCATGAAATTGGTTTGTTTTCTTAAATATTCTGAGAGTTGCATTCCATTATAGCTGGTTTCCTTTGTGGAGTTGCATATTTTATTTTATGCAGTTAAAAACATTATTCTGGGGGGCAGCTAGGTGGCACAGTGGATAAAGCACCGGCCCTGGATTCAGGAGTTCCTGAGTTCAAATCCGGCCTCAGACATTTGACACTTACTAGCTATGTGACCCTGGGTAAGTCACTTAACCCCCACTGCCCGGCAAAAAAACCCCAAAAAACATTATTCTGGGAAGGAGTCTACAAACTTCACCAACCTGCCAAAGGAGTCCATGACACAAGAAAGATTAAGGACCCTTGATCTCTACCAAAATCCCTCCTTCTATAGGTGGGGCAGTAACCCCAGAAATGTGAAATAACCTGATCAAGGTTGGGAAAGAAGTGGGACTTGAAATCCTGAGGCAGGGCTGTTTCCATCATGCCACACTATCCCCGTTTCTGAGATGACAAATAAGTGAGACTAGAGAATTAAAGCAGAGGATTCAGCTAATCAGTTGACTACATGAAGTAAAGTTTTAACGGGGGGAACCCCTGGGAGCCAGGGTGAGGGTAGGGAGTAAATAGGCCCAGGGAGAAATAGAGTAGGTCCAAGCTCCTATGCTGATCAGAATGGAGGGACCAGCTTGTGAATGGTTCCTGTCCTTCCAGCCTGGGAAAGATAGGAAGATCCCAATCTAAAATAGTAATAATAGGGGCAGCTAGGTGGCGCAGTAGATAGAGCACCGGCCCTGGAGTCAGGAGTACCTGAGTTCAAATCCGGCCTCGGACACTTGACACTTACTAGCTGTGTGACCCTGGGCAAGTCACTTAACCCCAATTGCCTCACTAAAAAAAAAAAATAATAAAATAAAATAGTAATAACAACAACAACAACAACAACAGCAATAATAATAATAATAATAATAGAGTCCGAGTCTGTCTCAGCTTTCAAAGTCCTTCCATTGCTGTGTATATAAAGATAGACTCACTTAATGTATCTGAAAGATGCCCAAAGGTATAAGTCTACATGTACTTTCAGGTCATGAAGAATTGGGGTCTAACTGGAGAACTCCATCATATTGGCAGTGAAGACCCTCCCCGGACATGGCATCTAGAAGACTCATAGTAATGATCACAACCGACATTTATATAGTGACTTAAAGTTTGCCAAGCACTCTGTCAGATGTTGTCTCATTTGGGCCTCACAGCAACCCCATGTGGTAACTGTTACAGGTATTATTATAACAGTTTTACAGGTGAGGACTCCATATACTTTCTCTCCCAGGAGGGGGAGGAGTCTAAAGGGAAGCAGACTACTTTCATTATTGATAATAGTCACTTGGCTACATTTTTTTTTTTCAGTATCTGACACCAGAGAAAAAACTAATAAATAGAAGCATGTATAGAACGGTTATACACACACACACACACACACAAAACGCTATATACACACATATATACATGTACATGTACATATACATATGCATATATATACACACACATACATCCACACATATTTGTGTCTAATGGTGCCATTTGGGGGGGGGGTGGAAGAAAGAAAAGAAAAGAAAGTTACATGATAACTTTATTATATATTTTAAAGGAATAGCAAGCTATACATAAAAGACTTACAGTTTCACATATAATCATCTTTTTTTCCCTATTATACTATGTTTTGGAAATGCTTGTTTTATTTCTTAAGTGCAGAATAAAATAAAATTTTTTAAAAATAGTCACTCGACCACGACGAGAGAAGTAGTAGTATGTACTCCATTCAGGTCACTGCTAAATGCACCCTGTACATACCTTGTTGGAAATGTGCCCCTCCCCCCAATCCTTTGTTGTTCTTGGCAATAATTGTTCTGGAGAGCTGTCTTCCTATATTTCGTGGGGTTTATGGAGAAAAGAGATCAGATTTGTTCTTCTTGACCCCAAAGGGCATAACTAAGAGCAATGGATACTTATTAAGAGTCGAGCATTTATTAAGTGCCTACTATATGCCAGGCACTGCACTGGATCAAGATGAATAGATTTAGGTGTGGTATAAGGGAAATTAACAATTAGAGACATCCAAAAATGAGAATGGGATGATTCAGATGACAGAAGATTCCCCTCTTGAAATGTTTAAAGCAAAAACTGAATGACCTTTGGAGATGATATTGTAGAAGAGGTTTCCAGTCAGATACAGGTTGGTCTAGATAACATGTGATCTCTATTCCAATTCTGAGATTTTGTCAGAACTGGGAGAAAACTGAGCCTCAGAGGGATTTTGACTTGCTCATGGGCCTATCTGAGGTAGGGTTTGGACCCAGATGTCCTGTGACTCCGAGACTCTTTCCATGCCACCCAACAAAAATCTCTTAAGCAACATATGCTTTTAAGCAAGTCCACAAATCACTCCTGAGATTTAAAAAAAGAGTTTTTAAGGAATAGCTTTAGGGGTAGGATCTTCCTCAATTTTATGATCCAGACACTCAGACTTTAAGACACTCAGACTATGACTTTAATACAGGTCATCAGTGATTCCTGCATGAGCATCCTCAAGCAGATTCTAAATCACGACATGCAATTGTTCTCTTTGCGTGCCCCAAGCTGGATAGATTGGATGATGGAGGCCTACAAGAGCCCTGGTTCCAGGTGCCTCTGTGAGCTTCAGTGGAGGGACAGATGTCAGGGGTTTTATTCTATACAAATTTGGAGCAGCCCATGGGCTCCCAAGGTGATCGAGGGGGCAGAAGCTATCTCTCACCCTCTCTAGATGGGAATAGTGAAGCTACCAATTCCCAAGTGTGATTTTATCTATTTCACCCCCTCATCTCTGTGTCATAAAAAGTGTTTGGAAATTACTGACAAAGGAAAGTGTATAAATAGTTCCAAACTTTGAAGTGATTAATCTAAAGTGCTTTTAATTAATATGCATATTCATATACTAATTATTGTAGAAGCTGCCTTTAAATGATTTTGAATTCACAGGATGAATAAAATTGACTCGACATACTAATCCCACTGGTGAAATTAATTTTTTCATTAAAATAAGAGAGAGAAAACTGACTCTTCCAAATGGAAAACTTTCCTTCAAGACCTTGATTTTATCATTTAAATGGTGGCAAGAAACAATGGGAGCGGGCTTATGGCCTTTGAAAACAAATCCCCACCCCCCCAAAAAAAGAAAAGAAATTCTCAGCTGATTTTCTGCATAGATGATCAACTATTCAGAATATTAAACATTTGAACTTTTTTTTAGGGTGAGATTTTTTAAAATTGTAAATAATAATGTTTAGAAAGTCTACCAATATCCAATTTCTTTCCAGGTTACTGATTTTGTTTTACTCACATGTGTGGGTGAGACTGGTGGCTATGACCTGCCAAGAGCACCCTACTGGCGTTGACATCTTTCAGTGTCAACTGGGGAATGCCTGCCTTAAATCTGTCAGGACAGCCCCTTGGCCACTTCTGCAGAGACCCTTGGGGATCAAATTTATTGTTACACTTCAATTGCTTTTTGTCCCCCTCCAAAATAGGGGTCCCAGGTCATGATTGCAGAGACAAAACGCTCTCTCTATATTTTATTAAACAGGCCTTTTAATTATTAATCAAATGTGAAAATTATTTTCCATCACTGTGACACAAGGGCCAAAGCACTGGGATTTTTTTTCCTTCTCAGCCTGTTTCTTTTCTTCTTAAATTGGCCTCAGTGGATTCCCTGAGCTTCAAAGTGAGCTAGAAAGAGTCTAGATTTACTGCCTGGCTTTTCAGACCATAATCACCCCCTTCAGGCACTTAATGGAGAAGGGCTGGAGCATCTTTGTGGAGTGCAGGATAAACACCTGAGAAAATCTAACAGAGGTTCCCCAATATCTCTAATCGGGCCATAATATTGTCAATAATCACAGCAGTGACAATTACAGGAGAGCCTACCAGGCTGGCCCACATACTGTTGGGCTTTCACATAGCAGTTATGATCCGTGTATTTCCCCGGTCCCTGCCATCAAGAAACTGATGTGCTCAAAGGAGAAAAAAGCTTAACAGGAGTTAGTTTTATTCACCTCATGGTGCGAGTAGGTGAAGAGTGAGTGGGGATTATTATTTTTTCTTGTGTATGTGTATGTAAGGCCTGTTGCTAGCCTCCTGTTCACTTTACACAAGTAAGTATAGCTGGACCTGGAGAGGGACTATGCAAGAGTAGTGGCCCAGTTCATTTTCAAGGCTGTCAACTCCTGTTCACAGGATTTTCTGCTTCTAGTGGGATGCCCTGGAAGATAGGTGGTGTCTGAGGGAACTGGGATCCAAGGCCACTGACAGATTAATACTAGATAAGGGACATGGCTAGAGAAATGCTTAGCCAGCTAATCTTCTGACCTTTCCCTGCTAAAAGGTCAGTAAGAAATAGAGGTGGGCTTTCACCAAAGGAACCTCACATTTGAGTGGAAAAGAGGTGATTCTTGCAAATACAGAACTAGATGGATTATGTGGAGGTCGGGACCTAGGTGTGTTGGCAATGGGGCTTGGAGGTAAGAGAGTCTGTGGGGCTTGGGGAGCTGCCACTGGGCGATGTACGAGGCAAGCCTGCAACAAGAACAACTTTCAAATGCTTGGAAGAGCAGCGGATGCTGGCAGCAGCATCAATATGCTCCCCCTGAGCACTAATTACATTATTAAGCAAACAGACCAACAGAAGACCTAAGGCACAGAAACAAAGATTCGGGATCTAGTCACTTACCAGTTGGCTGTAAATAATCTTGGGAGACACTCATTTATTCCTAGCTCAAGACCTCTGGGGAGGTGCCTTAATTTCTCCCTAATTTAAAAATTACAGGATCATAGATTTTGAGCCAGAAGGGACCTTAATGGCCATTAATTCCAACCTCTTTATTTTATAGATAAGGAAACTGAGGCACAAGGTGGTTACATGTTTTGCCCAGGGTTGCAGGGCTAGAAAGTTTCTGAGGCAGGATTTGAACCCATCCTCCTGACTCTAAATCCATGAAAGAAATGACTTTCTTATTTAAACCATTGTTGAAGAGGAAAAGTCCATCCCCCCTCACCCCAACATATTCTTTACATCTAACTTGTGGTTTCATCCTCAGTTTCTGAAAACTACTAAGAGAGCAACCCATTCATCTCCTTTCTCATTTACACAGTTGTCGAAGAGGGAAAAACCTATCACCCTCCCCAGATTCTCTAAATCTAACTTGTGGTTTCACCTTCTCTATCCAAAAATCTCTAAGAGAGCAATCTATCTATCTCCTCACAAGGGAACCCCAAGGCCTCCTGGTGGCTGCGACCTACTGAGGGACAGTGAGTAACTTTCATTTTCTCAGTTGTAGCCAGCAAGCATTTAACTCATTGAGGTGCCTTCCCAAAGACACATAAAGGCCAAGAACCTGAAGTTTTCTGGATCTAAGGCTAGTCTGAGAGAGGTAGCTGCGAGGCTAGGGTCTGAAAGGAGGCCAAGGGAGGCAGGAAGAGAGTTTGTGTGCATTGGGAGCAAATCTGGAAAAGAAAAAAAAAGTCTAAGTGCGGCCGCTGAAGGAAATCTCCAGCAGGCTGAGCCAGCCGAGTGAATGGCAGAGAGCATGGAGACTATTTGAATACTGATGTGGCCCTCACTTTCTTCCATTTCCATTAATGACATGCTCATCAAGGGCAAACAATGGGACCGGCTGCCTGCGCCTGTCACAGTGTGCGGGTGCTGGGAATGCCAGGCTGTCATCCCGGGCTGCATTTAGAGACCTGTACACTAATAAGAAGTGCTCTGCGCCATCAATGCAGACAGGTGCTTCCGAGGCTGGGACATGCTCCATTCCCTTCCCCCTGAAACCCTCCTCCCACAGCCCCCCTGACAGACACCATGAAATGCACAAATTAACAGCCCCATCATGTTGGGCTTCTGCTGCCTGCGGGGAAAGCAGAAAATCAAGTTGTCACCCAGGGTGCAGTGATAAAGCCGCAGCCTCATTTCTCTGTTGGTGCCCTATAATAGCAAATGCCAGACAGCTGGATGGATGGGAGGCTTTAGATTAAGGCCCTGATGCACTCTGGCCAGAGAATTAGTAGTTGCTGTTTCCATGTGGCTTATTTCTCTTCAAAATAAACATCTGGAGAGAGCAAAGATTCCTGGGGCAGAAATCCCTTTTTGTGGCTTTCTTCAGGGACAAGAGAAAACAATTGAAATAGAACTCATGTCTCCCTTCTGAGGCCCGATGGGATTTCCACTTGAAAATCTGCTTAAAACTTTAACAAGGACCTTAAACTATTCCGAGTTGAACAAAGCTGTCTATAGCTCAGGGCCCCTACTGCCAAGGCCAACCTTGCTGATGTAGCGGGAGATGGGAAAGAAAACTTTCTGAAGCTCTTACCCTCCAGAAGCACAGTCCCCTTTCTGCTTGGCCCAGGGAGCTCAGATCCAGGTTTCTAGGGAATACAGGTCTGGCTAGCTCTTTGTCTCGTTCATGATACTCTTTCCAAGGAGATGTTTCTGGAACTTCCAGGGAATGGCCTTGGAAGGTGGGGGTGAGGGGGATGGGGGTGATAACAGCTGGAAGCAAACCCTACCCAGGCTTCCCCAACCAGATCTTCTGGTCTTGCTCCAGGTTACCCACCCCCATCCCATCCAAAGTTGTGCCTCTGCCCTCAGTTTATGAAAAAATAAATACAAATAGCCCTTTGCTCAAAGTGGACAGGGGCCTAACCCCTGAGGGGTAAACATTTGCCCTGGTGCAGTGTGCTCCAAGGGGAGTAATGGAGGGGCCTGAGCCCTTCAGACTCCAAGGAGTTTAATGACATAATGACCAGAGAACTTTAACATAAAACAGGAAGAGCAACTAACGAAACTTACAACATAAAACCCCCCTCCTGTCATTTTTATAGTAACAGTAAAACACTTTATTGAATTTATGAGCTACATAATGACTCTGAAGAATGTAACTTGAATTAGAACCAACTTGGACGTATAATATCAACTATAAACCCTTTTCTATTACCCCATCCCTTCAGCATCTTCTTTCCTCTCTCATTCTTACCAAGGGGACATTGCCTTCTTTCAGACGTCTGTCTCAGACATAGTTCAAAACTTGCTAATAAGCCTTCTTGGAAGCTCCAGACCTCTGGTGACCAATGGAGCGGGTCATGGGGGAAGAATACAGATCAAGCAAAGGAAGACCAGCCCTTTTCAAGGCCCCACAGACACGAAAATGCCCCATTCCTTGGCATGTAGCCAAACTCCCAAGGGCTGGAGGTGTGCACAGTAGCTGCAGTCCTCATAGACATTTTGCAGGAAGGTGAGGGCCAAGCTTTCCAAAAGCAAAACTATGAAGCCCCTGAGAGTGGGTGAAAAAGGATCAGCAGCTCAAAGGTCTGCCATTGTTTCCTGCTTGTGGGTGTGTTGGTGGTCCGGTTTCTGATGACCGCTTCGGGTGGTGGTGGTGGGGGTGGGACGCACATCCCAGCTAAGCAGCATGCAGCCCTATACTTCCCATTTCCATTTTCACTCCTTTAGGCTTTCTGCTCCCCAAGGATCTTTGTGAAGGGGCAATAAAATAAAATGGGTGAAACAAAGCCATAAGCCAGTTAAATCTGAAAGACATGTCATCTCATCTAAAAGGAAGAAACGGACCATTTCCACGCCTAAGGCTGACAGCAACGCCTGAGCTGGCAATAGTGCTATTCCATCTGATTTATAGAATAATGGGGTGACAAATGATGACAAAAATAAACTTTTACTGCACTGAACTGCTCCTTTATTTATGAAATTTGGCCAAGTAGTGAAATCTTTTATCTGCAAGTTGTAACATGGAGTGGAAACGAGCGATTATGGTGTGGTAATAGTAATCCAGCGATGGAGGCTGAGTCAGTTGGAAATGGATTGAAGTAAAATAACTACCACGCCATGATAAATGTGACCAGCGCTTTGCTGACAGATGATCTAACAGGTGTTCATAACAACTATATAAGAGGATTTATTTATGACTCGCCACAGCCGCAGTACTGTAAATCAGCTCTAACAGCTGCACACCGTGGAAACCAAGTCCCTGATGGAGGAGAAGCGCAAGAACCCAAAGAACACAATTCACTCCAGAATCTTAATCACCAAATAACATTTTTTTTAGCCAATTATGCGGCAGCGCAGAAATTAGAATTACTTTCCATTAGAAAGCTGAGCTGACTACTAACTTGGCTGAAAACGTGTTTGGATTTGGGGCTTCTAATCTTCTAGAGGCCCAGACCAAAGGAAGGCCACAGGACCTGGGGAAAGCAGGCTGCTCTGTAGCTCACACACAACAGTCTGACACTGGACACAAGGCTACTTTGGGTAGTTTCATTTCTTACATCACAGCTCAGGGAGCAGAACTTTAAGGTATGAAGAACAAACAGGCCTTATCCTGTGTTTGGAAGGACACACCAAGAATACTGATTGCCCTTGGTCGCTACCCTCCATTGTCCCAACACAGAAAGCATTAAATGGACTGAGAAGGAACAGTGGAGAATGGGGACTCTAACTTTGGTTGAGGTAGCTGGATGGGGAACATTCTATAAATTATATTGTGCAATCATACATACATACATACATACATGTGCATATATATGTGAATGTGTGAATCTATTTATCTATCTATCTATCTATCTATCTATCTATCTATCTATAATGTGCAATTATATATTGTGCACTACTCTTGCAAGGAGACATTTTATAATTTTTTTTTTTTTTGCAGGGCAATGGGGGTTAAGTGACTTGCCCAGGGTCACACAGCTAGTAAGTGTCAAGTGTCTGAGGCCAGATTTGAACTCAGGTACTCCTGAATCCAGGGCCGGTGCTTTATCCACTGCGCCACCTAGCCGCCCCCAAGGAGACATTTTATAAATCACTCATGCATTTGGCCCCCAAGATGTAATCTTTACCTTCAAGGAACTTCTCTGGTGTAGTAGGGGACATGACATATGTACAAAGACAGGGGTTCATATTGGAATATAAATGCATTAGAGAGGACTATGGAAAACTGGAGGATGGCAGTTCATTTATGGCTTTGGGGGGGTTGTTTTGGCCCAGGTGTCCTTTGAAGCACCTTACAACTTTAAAAAAAAATAATAAGCATTTTAGGGGCAGCTAAGTGGCACAGTGAATAGAGCACAGGCCCTGGAGTCAGGAAGACCTGAATTCAAATTCAGCCTCAGATATTTGACACTTACTAGCTGTGTGACCCTGGGCGAATCACTTAACCCTAATTGCCTCACCAAAAAAAAAATAAACATTTTTATTTAAAGTTTTGAGTTCCAAATTCTCTCTCTCCTTTCTCTCTTCCCTCCTCCCTCCCTGAGGAAGTAAGCAATCAGATATAGGTTATACATGTGCAATTACCTTACAACTCTTAAGATTTGGTAATTCTATGTATTTCATGGAAGCTTTCATATAGGTAGGGTCTTGAGGGATCAGTAAGATTTTTGGTAGAAGGGATATTGGGGGAGGAGCTTGATATTTTAGTAAGAAGCGTTATGAACAAAATCATAGAACCAGAAAGGTGAGAGGTGTGTTTGTGGAATGGCAAGTAGTCTAGTTCGGTCTAGTTTGACTAGACTTACAAGTAATGGGAAGGGGAATGAAGTGAAAGAAGCCTGAAAAAATAGGTTGGGGATAAGAGGCCTTGAATGTAAAGCCTGGTGAATAAGATTGCCTGTCCCCTTTTTTATTTTGAGTGAGACAGAGTGAGTCTCACAGGAGGAACAGGGGTTGTCATCTCAACTAATCAAGTCTTATTACATTTTCTTTTTCCCCAAACTCATCCCTCTTTCTGTCCAGCATACCATCATCCTTCTAGTTACCCAGGTTCACAACCCTGACATCGTCTTTAATTCCTCACTCTTGATCCACATATCCGCTCAGTTGCCAAGTCTTGTGTTTTCTACCTCCAAACAGCATTTGCATCTGTCCCTTCCTCCATTCATCCTAGTTCAGACCTTTATCATCTTTTCCCTGGACTATTGCACAGCCTTACAATTTGTTCTCCTGCCTCAGGTCTCAAGTGTCTCCCTTCTCCAATCCATCCTCCTTCTCTACACAGGTGTCAAAGTCAACTTTTCCTAAAAATCTTCATCTAACCATGTCACTTTTCTACACTATAAACTCCATGGGTTCCCTAATGACCCTGTGATCAAATATCATTTCATCTTTATCTCATCCTTCTAAAATTCCTATTTTTGAGTTTTATAATGTATATAATTATTTGTATGGTAGCTTTCATACAGAAAAGTATGAATATATACAAATTGAGGGTGTGTACTTAAAATTTTTGCTGATGGGTTTGTGATAAAAAATACTGTCTTAAGACACTGCTTTAGACAATCTTTTTTTTTTTTTTTTAGTGAGGCAATTGGGGTTAAGTGACTTGCCCAGGGTCACACAGCTAGTAAGTGTTAAGTGTCTGAGGCCGGATTTGAACTCAGGTACTCCTGACTCCAGGGCTGGTGTTCTATCCACTGCGCCGCCTAGCCGCCCCTTTAGACAATCTTTTAATGAGCCCATCCACAGCGAGAAGATGGCGGCCTTCATGACAAACGGAAGTTGCAACCTTAACCAATATCATGTTGCCTGGTGAGTAGAAGAACTCTGTTAATTGTACTCTTTCTCTTGGAAGTCAACTTTAGGTATTTTTCCCCAAGTAGAAGATGTGTTGTCTGAATGGGTTTATAGATGTTTCCAAAGCAAATCCTACTTTTAGCCTTGTACTGAGATGGAGTGGTAAAAAGCAGTAGCACTTTCCTAAGTGATATGTTACCTTCATTTTATGAATGAGGCAGGATTTAAACCGAAGTCTTCCCTGACTCCAAATTTAGACATCTTTCCATTGCTGCACTACTTCTCTCATGGACAGACTTCTAAAGATGGTATTCCTCTTCCTATTTACATTATGAGGAACCATAACAAATAACCAAGTTTTCATGAATAATTGATGGCTTTGGCTATCAGGTTATAGAAAAAATTTTTTTGTTGTTTCAGTCATATCCAACTCTTTCTCAGCGAAGATACTAGAATGGTTTGCCATTTCCTTCTCCAGCTCATTTTACAGAAGAGAAAACTGAGGCAAACAGGATTAAGTGACTTGGCCAGGGTCATAACAGCTAGTAAATGTCTGAGGCTGAGTTTGAACTTAGGCCTTCCTGACTCCAGGCCTGCAGCTCTATCTACTGCACAAATCTAGCTGCCCTATAGAACAAATATCCAAACTGAAAAATGAAAATACAAGTACACAAAACTGCAAGTTTTGCAACCCTTATAATATTGCTTTTAACTGTGATGAGATCCTGAAAGTCTGTGATAGCAAATGTCTAAACCCAGTGCTAGAAAAACACTGCCCAGAGTTTATTAAGGGATCAAGAAATTTAGTCTGTTGTGGAGACATTTAAATTCGCATACTTTTTTAAATATAAGAAATGGACCTTAAGACTTGTATGAACTGTTAATGAATGAGATGAGCAGAACCAGGAGAACATTGTGCACAGTATCATCAACATTGTGTGTTGATCAACTGTGATAGACTTGATTCTTCTCAGCAATATCCTTTGAGCCAGCAATAACACTATTAGGTCTATATCCCAAGGAGATCATAAAAAAGGGAAAAGGACCCACATGTACAAAAATATTTATAGGTGCTCTTTTTGTGGTGGCAAGGAATTGGAAATTGAGGGGTTGTCTATCAATTGGGGAATGGCTGAACAAGTTGTGGTATATGAATGTAATGGAACACTATTGTGCGGTAAGAAACAATGAGCAAGAGAAGTTCAGAGAAACCTGGAAGGACTTGCATGAACTGATGCTGAGTGAAATGAGCAGAACCAGGAGAACATTGTACACAGTATCATCAATATTATGTGTTGATCAACTGTGATAGACTTGATTCTTCTCAGCAATACAACAGTACAAGATAATTCCAAAGGACTCATGATGGAAAAGGCTCTCCAAATCCAGGAAAAAAAAGAACTGTGGAATATAGATGCAGACTGAACCATACTATTTCTTTTGTTTTGGGTGCTGTTGTTTTTCTTTTTTGAAGTTTTTACTTTTTGCTCTGATTCTTCTCTTATAACATCACTGATGCATGTAAACTGATGTGCTTAATGTTATTGTACATATATAACCTAGATCAGATTACTTGCTGTCTTGGGGAGGGTGGGGGAGAGGAGGGAGGGGAAAAATTTGAAACTAGAAATCTTATAAAAACAAATGTTGAATACTATCTCTGGAGGCAGCTAGGTGGCGCAGTGGATAGAGCACTGGCCCTGGATTCAGGAGGACCTGAGTTCAAATCCGGCCTCAGACACTTAACATTTACTAGCTGTATGACCCTGAGCAAGTCACTTAACCCCAATTGCCTCACCACAACAAAACAAAACAAAACTATCTCTACATGTAACTGGAAAATAATAAAAATACTTTCATAATTAAAAAAAAAATGAACCTTAAACTGTGTACCATTTCATATTCTAGAAAATCATGGACAGGTAAGAAGACACCAGGCTCAGGCATATTGGGCTTTCAGATCCAAGTATCATGAACTATCATGTTAATGCTTAAGTAAATATAGCTGTTTTGCATGACTACTCATGTATAACTTATATTGAATTGCTCAAGTTCTTGTGGGGGGGTGGGAGGAAGAGAATTTGGAACACAAAGTTGTAAAAACAAATTGATGCCCAAATTTGTTTTTACATGTAATTTGGGAAAATAAAATTCTAAATTTAGTAAATATGGAAATTTCACCTGTTCAACTCCATCCACTGCCCAAATGTCCAATTGTGGTTTCTTTTCCCATCTAAAAGAGGAGATAGTCTTGAGACATACACACACACCGATCTAGAACTGGAAGAGACCTTAGAGACCATTTAGTCCAACAAAACCCTTCATTTTTACAGACCACAGGCACATAACTTCAGATCTGAAAAGGAGGGAATCCAATGCTCTTATTTTATAGAAAGGGTTAAGTGTTTTCCCAGGAACACACAGATAGTCTCTGAGCAGATGCAGGGGTGTGTCGGGGGGTGTGGAAGAGGTTGAACACAGGTCTTTTTTTTTTTTTTTGGTGAGGCAATTGGGGTTAAGTGACTTGCCCAGGGTCACACAGCTAGTAAGTGTCAAGTGTCTGAGGCCGGATTTGAACTCAGGCCCTCCTGAATGCAGGGCCAGTGCTCTATCCACTGCACCACCTAGCTGCCCCAACACAGGTCTTTTTAACTTCAAATCCAACATTCCCCACTGCTACTGGAAAAAAAAAAATAGGTTGAGAAGGCAAATTGCCCCAGGTGTGGCAGAGGAGAAATCTAGGACTTATTGGTTATTCATCTAATTTGATGATTCTCTCTCCCCACACCTCTATGACACTTCATTTAAAAGCCAGCAAGTATACAGACTTAGCAGATCCCTATTTTGATGTGGTGAAATGCTTAAAGAAAAGTTGGATCACTGTCATAACTTCTCTCCCCTCTGCCTAACTAAACCTCACCGATCTCTTGAGGTTTGTCTAAACCTGCCTCTCCTCTATGAAGACTTTTCAGAGTACGGCAGCTCAGTAATCTCTCACGCCTCTGCCAATGTGGCTCTTGTCATACTGTTCTGGTTTGTTTGTTGTTAAATTTGTAGTTTGAAATCCTGTAGGGGCAGCCAGGTGGCACAGCGGATAGAGCACTGGCCCTGGATTCAGGAGGACCTGAGTTCAAATTTGGCCTCAGACATTTGACACTTACTAGCTGTGTGACCCTGGGCAAGTCACTTAACCCCAATTGCCTCACCCCCCCCAAAGATAAATCCTATAGCAACAATGTTACCAATGGTGGTTAGGTTTCTAAGTTGGAACCACACCCCCCCCAAAAGATAATAGAAAGATTACTGTTGCGATACCTACTTTAATACTTCAAGGATCTGTTAATTGCATGGGTATGCAGCACCCCCTTCTAGGATGCAGATGATAAACTTCTTTGTGATTGGATAGACTGTTGCAATACTATCAGTTATACAAAAATGTGGTGAGCTCCCAAGGGTTAACCAGCATTTTAAAAGCACCTACTGCTCATTAGGCCCTGTTCTAGGACCTGTACTAGTGAGGCAGAAACTGCTCTCAAGGAGCTTACAGTATGGGGGGGGGGGAGGGAAATGGGAGAATACAGTATGTTCACAGATAAATATAGGATATAAACAAAAAGTGAAGGGGTAGGGCACAAACGGATGGGATAAAGAGGAAAGACCTCTTGAAGGAGATGGTACAGGAACTAAAGGGAGCCATGGGATCCATAGAACATAGGTGAAGAGACCATTCCAGGCATCTGAGGACTGGCAGTGCAGGGGCAGAATGAAGTGAGAGATCGAATGATGCATCATGCGTGGGGAACATGAAATAGACCAGTCTGGGTAGATTTAGTGCTTGAATAGAAGGGCTGTGTGATCAATCAGTCTGGAAGGATAGGTTGGAGCCAGATTTGTTTTATTTTATTATTTTTATTTTTCAAGTAACAAGTATCTTTAAAAATTAATCTGTCCTGCCCACTATCCCTTTTCCCTCCTCCCCATCTCTGGGAAATTAAAAATTCCTCAAAATATATCTACATAGTTTGGCAAAACAAATTCCCACATTAGCCATGTCCAAAAATATGTCTCTTTGTTCATTTTAAGTTTATTAATTCTCAGGAGGTGAGTGACATTTGATTTCATTCTTTTTCTTATAAACCATATAAGCCATTCTTTTTGGGGGGGTTATATATGCACAATCACATTAAACATATTTCTGCATTAGTCATGTAGAAATAGTATGATTCGATCTGCATCCTGATTCCACAGTTCTTTTTTTCTGGATATGGAGAGCATTTTCCACCACGAGTCCTTTGGAATTATCTTTGATCATTGTATTGCTGAGAAGAGCCAAGTCTATCACAGTTGATCATCACACAATGTTGCTGATACTGTGTACAATGTTCTGGTTCTGCTCACAACTCAGCATGAATTCATATAAGTCTTTTTAGGTTTTTCTGAAATCTGCCTGCTCTTCCTTCCTTCCTTCCTTCCTTCCTTCCTTCCTTCCTTCCTTCCTTCCTTCCTTCCTTCCTTCCTTCCTTCCTTCCTTCCTTCCTTCCTTTCTTTCTTTCTTTCTTTCTTTCTTTCTTTCTTTCTTTCTTTCTTTCTTTCTTTCTTTCTTTCTTTCTTTCTTTCTTTCTTTCTTTCTTTCTTTCTTTCCTTTTCTTTCTTCCTGCAGAGTGAACTAGAGCTACCTTTTATTTTTTATCATTATAAAAGTATTTTATTATTTCCCAGTTACATGTATAGTTTTCAACATTTGTTTTTTTTTGTTTTGTTTTGTTTTTTGTTTTTTTTTTTAGTGAGGCAATTGGGGTTAAGTGACTTGCCTAGGGTCACACAGCTAGTAAGTGTTAAGTGTCTGAGGCCGGATTTGAACTCAGGTACTCCTGACTCCAGGGCCGGTGCTCTATCCACTGTGCCATCTAGCTGCCCCTCAACATTTGTTTTTATAAGATTTCAAGTTTCAAATATTTCTCCCTCCATCCCTTCCCTCCCCCCTTCCCAAGACAGCAAGTAATCTGATACAGGTAATATATGTATAATCACATTATACATATTTCTGTATTAGTCATGCTGTGAAAGAAGAATCAGAGCAAAAAGTAAAAACCTCAAAAAAGAAAAACAACAGCACCAAAACCAAAAGAAATAGTATGGTTCAATCTGCATTCATATTCCACAGTTCTTTTTTTTCCTGGATTTGGAGAGCCTTTTCCATCATGAGTCCTTTGGAACTATCTTGTACTGTTGTATTGCTGAGAAGAATCAAGTCTATCACAGTTGATCAACACATAATATTGATGATACTGTGTACAATGTTCTCCTGGTTCTGCTCATTTCACTCAGCATCAGTTCATGCAAGTCCTTCCAGGTTTCTCTGAACTTCTCTTGCTCATTGTTTCTTACCGCACAATAGTATTCCATTACATTCATATACCACAGCTTGTTCAGCCATTCCCCAATTGATAGACAACCCCTCAATTTCCAATTCCTTGCCACCACAAAAAGAGCACCTATAAATATTTTTGTACATGTGGGTCCTTTTCCCTTTTTTATGATCTCCTTGGGATATAGACCTAATAGTGTTATTGCTGGCTCAAAGGGTATTAAGCCATTCTTTAAAAAAAAACAAAAACAACCAACCAACCACCATAAACTTGTAGTTGATCAATGGGCTGATAAGAACTCTTTTACAATTGTTTTCATCTATAATATAATTATATGAATTGTTCTCCTAGTTCTGCTCACTCCTCTATCAGTTCTAGAAGGTCTTCCCACTTTCTCTTAGAACCATTTCATACTTTAAGGCCCAGTGATAGATATTATATAACATTCATACACCACAATTTATGTAGCCATTCTGCAATAGGATATCCCCTTAATTTCCAAGAGAGCTACTATAAATATTTTTGTACATATAGATGGTTCCTCTTTCTTTGATATCTTTGGGGCATAGGCCTATTAGTGGCACAGTGGGGTCAAAGGGCATGCAGTTTGATAACTTCCTGTGCATGGTTCCAAGTTGTTTCTTTAGAATGGCTATACTGATAGACAGTTCTACTTCACATTCACAGCTCACTAAAGTACTGGTTTTCCTGCAGTCCCTCCAATATTTGTCAGTTTCCTTTTTTTTTTTCTTTTTCATCTTTGCCAGTTTTCCAGGTGGAAGCTGGAACCTCAAAGTTGCTTTAATGGCTATTTCTCTAATTATTAGTGATTTATTTATTTAGGTTTTTGTGGGGCAGTGAGGGTTGATTTGTCCAGTGTCACACAGCTAGTAAGTGTCAAGTGTCTTGAGGATGGATCTGAACTCAGGTCCTCCTGAATCCAGGGCCAGTGCTCTATCCACTGTGCCACCTAGCTGCCCTAATTATTAGTGATTTAAAGTTGTTTTCCCCCCTCCCCTTCCATGATTACTGACATCTTGAATTTCTTTGAAAAATGCCTACAGTCAGATTGTGATGGGCTTTAAATGTCTGGGGGAGTATTTTATCCAAGTAGCAAGAGGAGACACTAAAGCTTTTAAGAGCAGGAGATTGGTTATAATACTAGTTTTTGATTATGCTTAGTTCATTCCCATTTGACTGTGAGTTCCTCAAGGGCAACTTTCTACTCTCAGTGCTTTGCACTGAGATGTAGGGAGAAACTTCCTAGTGACGAGGGCCCATGATAGGCCCTTAGTGTTTATTGACTCTGGTTCTGACTCCTCATTCAATAACCATTATGACCAATATCAAACAATAGATATATGTAGAATCTCCCCCCAAATCCTACTCCAGTGCCTCATTGTGGCACAAAGGTAACTGAGTTCTCAAAGGCTATGCCAGAGGAGTGCAAAATCTGGAGTGTTCTAGCAATCTAGAAAGGTAAGCTGAGATTGGGTTTCATAGGTCATCCAAAGCACAATCCAGCCAAGTTCTGAGTGTCACATACCAGATTGACAGCAGGGTAAATTTTCTTTGGGTTATAGGAAACCTTGGGGGATGGTTACCATTACTGGAAGGAATATCCCTATTGATAAAAATCACCATTCTTGAGGTGCGTGTAGAGCACAATTGAGTATATGGGAGACAAAATAAAATAAATGAACCTTCATGTGTGTGCACGTGTGTGCATGTGTGTGTCAGTGTGTGTATATCTTATAAGTGGAACAAAGAGGAGGGAAGATGAGCTAGAAATAGATCTTCCAGGATTAACATATCCTTAGAAAACAGTAGAGAAAGAAGGAATGAGATTAAGGAGAGTATAGATACATGAGCAAAGAAAAGTGATCAGAGATGGTTGAAAAAGAACTTTTTTTTTTGGTGGGGTAATGAGGATTAAGTGACTTGCCCAGGGTCACACAGCTAGTAAGTGTGAATTGTCTCAGGTCGAATTTGAAGTCAGGTCCTCCTGAATTCAAGGCCAGTGCTTTATCCACTGTGCCACCTAGCTGTCCCCTTGTAAAAGAACTTTGAATGGCAAAAGGTAGGAGCATGAATGTTAAATGAAACTCCTCAGGAAGAAAGGAGATGGTAGGGAAGAAACTTGCTGATAAGATAGTTTTCTTATGAGAGAAAGAGACTAAGAGTTTGACTGTTGTTACTGGAGATAGTAGTTTTGGGTTAGGTGTGTGTGTGTGTGTGTGTGTGTGTGTGTGTGTGTGTGGAAATGAAACAATAAGACAGGACTGCCTTTCACACATCAATTTTATTTCCAACTTGGTGTTTAGAAATTGAGGAAAATCTCTATATTGCTGAGGGCTATTATACTTCTTTATATTTTCCATAAATATAGGACTTCCTACAAATAAAGGACTTGTCTATAGTACAACAAATAATAACCCATAGGTCAACTCCTTCAGTAACACTTCAATTTTCTGTTAATTCTATAATGCCAGACTTATGATGCCATGTGGTCATTCATATGCTATTGATGAATAAAGTGCATATCACAAGAACATTTAGATCTACAAAATTAATTCAGAGCAGTGCTAGTCCTGTTCGTTTCATGCTCTTAAGATGCTCCAAGGGTATTACCATTTCTTGCATAGAAATACTCCTTCCACTGGCTCAATTCAATGACTTATTCTAGATGGGTTTCAATACTTGTTTTGGCCAAAAGATATATCACCCTTCAGCCAACACGTTGATATATTTCTTCAAAACTGCCTAGGCTAGTCCATCTCAATAGGAGGGCTTCAAGCATGGGCTCCACAGTTAATACAAAGCTGTAAATGAATTATGCATCTGTAAGACAGTTGACCTTAAGTGTTCTCAAAGCCTGTGCCAGCCAGGCCCAAGTTTAAATTGCCATGGGAGTTCAACTAGGAGTAATGGGTTGAACCATCCTAGAGGTGACTTTATGCTAGATGTAGGGAATGGGCCACTTTGGGAAGTACTGGGTTCCCCCTCACGGAGGTCTTTAAGCAAAATGTAGATGATCATTTGTAAATATGATAGAAAGTGAATTCTTGTTGTGGTACGGATTGGATTCAGTGGACACTGAGGTCCCAACCTTGAGACTCTGTGACTTTCTGATACATTCTAGGAAATGCCTGGCTCCCCCTCATTTCGCTTTCTGCATGACAAAAAAAGTAAATAAGCTTTCATGTTGTTTCACGTCAGACTGCCACAATCACAGAGCTAAAAACAATAGCTGATGAGAAAAAGAGGGGATATGTGCACAAGTCTGGGGGGCTTTTTTTGTATCTTCTAATTACCTTATTTAACCAACCTTAGTACTTAGTTTAATGGCTTATTTTTGCTCACTAACATTCACATTCTTAAACTTAGATTCCAAGATAATCACCTTAAAAAACAAAGATACGCCAAACTCCCTTTTATTAAAATATTTATAAATGGAAATAGCCAGAGGTAGTACATAGTATTTTTATTTAATATGACCACTTTTGGGTCTTCTTCAATCTTTTAAAATTATTTTCCAAATCAAAAAAGAGGAAAAGCTTTAATTTTTATACTACCATCTGAGGCAGAAAATACCATGGTAGTTCTTCAAAATTGTTGTATATAAAAAGTCCCATTATGTGAACATTAAAATATAAAAATATAGCTAGAATTAGGACTCTAACTTTGGCTAATTCAACTCTATGGAATAATTTAAAGATAATCACAGGATATGATAAAGTCAAATGAATTCTGGGCAAAGAATTCTGAATGACTTTTCTTCAAAAAAATATGCTGTTGGACACGTCAAATATCATGTACATAAAAATGTTTCAGTCATATTAACCTACTGGTGTTAAAAGTGTCAAATGGAAACATATGAGTTAAATACAGACTTTAAATCCAAAAATTAGCAGTTACAATTATTATACTTTTCTCATACATAACTGAGGTCTTATTCAATCTCCTGTTGTATTTGTTCCAAAATGCAGAAAAAAGTAGTGTTGTAGATCCTATTACTAGAGCTAAGATCTCTTAAAATTTGAAAAGAAAATTTACAGCCAAAGGCCTTTGGCTTGTCAAATTGTGTATTGTTTCAAACAATGACTTAAAAATGACAAAACTTTGGAAAATAGGAGTAATAATGGAAATGCCAAATGTAGTACAATTATAGTGGTACTTGAAGGGTATCACTTTAGAGAAAATATAGTACTTTAGAGTAAGGGGATAGCCTGGAACTCAGCTCTCTTTCCTTAGACGGATTTATTTCTTTAATAAGACAACTTAACCATTCTTGTCTGTACTCTGCAGTATGTGCATCTGACCATTTTAAGAATTTTCCCAGTCTGTTCTATTTCTCTAAAACTATTTATTCAAATGACCTTTAATTAAAGTTTCTTTTTCCTCTTCTCTTTCTTTCCAGTATTCATTAAAATCTAAACTGATCTTCCAAAAGACTTTCTTTTTTGTGGGGGTGGGGAGGATTGGAGGGTAAGACAGAGGCTGGAGACAAGAATGAACAGCTAGCACTATTTAAAGGCTATTTAGGTGAATCAGTGAAGTAAACAAATCAACTAATTACAACAAAACTAATCTGCAATTAGAGCACTCATTGAGAGAAAATGGTTTAGAAAGACTTTCAGATTGGCCAACAATTTTAATTTTAAAAATTGCAATTTGCTAAACAGCAGATTTTGCAAATATATAGCAAAGTCTAAGAAAATAATCTCAAAATGGGCTTCTATTTTCCCATCACTTGATGTTTTTCATACAGCTTAATTCTGATGCTATTTCTGAAATCCAGGTTCATGAGTCATTTTTCTGTAAGCTTCATAACTAAAGAATTTCAGTTCTCCAGAGTTGTGCCTACTGGACCATCAAAGATCAGTATAACAATATGAAGTGCAATTTAAAGAGTTTATTTAGTAGCAATAATAGACTTTGTCATCACATCTCATGAACTGTTATTCTGTGAGTTGACTGTTTTGTGAGGATGGCTTTTGTTCAGCAACACAAAGTTTCTGAAAAAATACTTGTCAATTGTTTTCTTTTTGACATTGGCCAAGGGTTGGAAGAAGTTTTCTTTTACTAACAAAATCCTGGTGGCTTCCTTGCTTATTGAACAATTTTAGAATTAATGGATTCCAAAATAGGTGGTGACTGGTTTACCAAGGAAAAAGCAGACACTATTTATATGCTATTTTATTTATTCTTTACCATCCAGAAAAATCTCATGACAGAAGTCATCAGCAAATGATTACAACACGTGGAGATTCACTGAACATCAGTATTTTGCAAATATTTCATTGTTCTCTTATTAATTCCAGACATCTTCACTATCCTATGCCTAGCTGGGAGATGAGCTAGATTCTCTCAAAATTTTTGCTTACTGGTGAAGCCAAACTGATTTCCAATGAACTTTAATTATTCAATACTTATTCATTAGAACTAGAAAAAGTCAAGGAAAAAGGGTAGAAGTATCAGGGGAGAATATATGGCACATGGATTCAGAAGTTTAGATAACTGACAGTGAAATATATGTTCTTTGGTTAGCAAACCGAAAAAAAAGGGGGCAAGTACTGCATACATGATAGATACACACTAGCATTCTAAAGCAGGAGACAAGAATGTCAAGAGTGTATTCTTCCCCCACTGCCAGATGGAAGGGCTATTATTATAAATGAAAGGCAGCAGTAGTGGATGCCAGGCACTTTTGTTGTGTGCCAGATTCTGAGGTCCAGATGTAAGCAGGTTACCCCTGGGACAGGACAGGCTTCAGCTCCCGCAGTAGAATAGAACCAATCACCGTTTTCTCAGTGTTTATGATGAGCTGTGCTGTAGAGCCTTCCTTCAGCTCCACTGTGACTAGCATCAGTGACCCACTGTGCACAGTTTTAGCTGCAAATCTGGAGGAAAAAAAAGTAAAGAAATCTTCATGATGAGGGGAAAGAAAGACAGCAGCATATCGTTCCTAAAGTCAAATGAGTTTAACAGAACTTTTTTTTCCCCAAAAGAAACAATCTAGAACAAGTTCCCTAACACCAGAAAGCCCAAACCCAAGCGTTCTTCAGAAAATTAATAAACCGTACACCATTCTGACCCTAAAGCCTGAAATTTTAGAGTTTGTCAAGTGTTCGTGAAAATGAAGATTCTTTTATTTAGAGGTTTAAATGTGAATCTGCATGCCAATAGCCTCATATTTATAGAGGAAGGTATTTTGGAGGGAATTTTAAAGTAGATTAATTCATTTGATATTTAACACATTGTGGATACAGTCATTTAAAGCATACCATTCTGTTTTCCTTCTCAGTATTATTTTCTGTCCATAAAGGCATCTTTCCAAGAGTTTGAATTTTAAAAGTCTGAGTATTTGCAATGAAAACTGTTTATGTAAGAAGTTGGAGGGTACGTGGAAGAGGAAAAAACCTTGCTCCTCTACATACAGTGGAAATGTTCATATTTGCACCCATGAGTCCGGTCAAATTGAAAGATTCAAATTCAATCTCTAGTGATGATCATTTGAAATGAAATCAAGTGAAAACAACCAATGGAGCACTTCCCTTTGTTGTACTTTCAGCACATTAGATCCCTCCTTTTTTCCTTTTGAATATGAGATAAAACTTAAGGACTAATGCTCCATTACTACATTCCAAGACATGAAGAACCTACTAATTACATGGAATTAAAAGCAAAACTAGCCTTTTAAGCACTGCAATTGACTGAAAAGCCATTTTGAACACAATGAACTTCTGTCAATCCCGCTAATTCATTCTGCATGCACAGCCAAGCCCCAGAGACAGGAAGGAAGAGGATGGCAACCATCTAGTCTTCCATCTCCCAGAAGGAATAAACCACACTTTTTTTGGGGGGGGGAGCACGACAATCTACAGCACAACAAAGTTGCTGCACGTGAGCTTTTGAAAACACTAACAAGTGTAGAGCAGGTCTGTGACCTGCTATGACCCCATTTTTCAGGGCCAATCCCCTTTCCCCTTTCTGAATGACACGTGTCTGAATCAGAGCCATCTGCCTCAATTTGCGCAACATCTTCAGTCACAATAGGACCCAGTTAGCCCTGACAACAGCTCACAATACATAAAAATAAAACTGCTGGGCTGACAGCACGCTGTGGGCTATTCAGGAACAAACCAACTGGTCAGTGTCTCATGTCTGACAATTAGCATGGGCCTTGCACAGTGCCTACTGGGGTCCTCAGGGATCTGTTTAATTACCATCAACATAAAAGAGGGAGTTTATCAGGAGACACTCAAAAAAACTTCACTCCAGACTTAATTAAAATATTAGCCACTTAAGCAGGAAACAGATTCTCTTTAAATGAGGAGTAATTTCTTTTTTGATTTTTAAAAAAATCACATCAAAATCTTATAACATGTTACATTCATTTTTTGGGGGGAAAGCTAAAAGGCTATTTTTTGGCCCTAAACATATTCATGCAAAACACTTTCTCAAGAATTAGAATCAATGCATCAAAAGAAAAACAAACATGCTAATTTTGCCGAACTGAAAATATCAATACTCTTTTAGATTAAGTTTTTAAATGCTAGTTAATAATGGGTTATTGACCAGGTGTGGGGAAAAAGCCCAACCCAGAACCATTTATCTATCATATGAGTTGAAAACATTTTCTTATATACTAAAATATGCTGGGCATTTGTGAAGGACAGCAAATGGAACAAAGTTTTTCCTACTAAGGGAAGTAAATCTTGAAGTTATCAGTTGGAGGGTAGAATCATATGTATATGTAAATATAAAATACATCACATCTATGTATGTATACACACCAACTTACTTTGTTAAACTCGAGCTCAAGAGATTAGACAGTGTTACTCAATTTCCATTCTGAGGGCCTATACCTCTGAAATAACCTTTCTTATATGAAGCTTATTGCAGGCCTCTGGGATTTCTTTTGTCCCAAATTCTGAGGTATTTCTGCCTCCTAGGAAAATCACATTTGTGTCAAATCAGGTTACCAGAGGCTAGCTAATCACTTGAGCATCCTGTTTATTACAGTTACTTTTGTCTATAATCTTGGTTATTCCGTCCATAATGTAAAGCCCCTTTATTTCTCCAGTTGATTCTGACAGGTTGATAATTATGTAAACAATAGTCTTATTAGTCCCTTTATTTACTTAACACTTGTGTCATGGGACCACAGAGAAACAGATTATGTCTGAATAGGAACACAAAAGCCCTGTAGTTTTCGGTTTTAGTGATGCATAGCCCCAAGGCACGTTTTTACTTCTTTCCTATTAAAAACTTAAAGTGGTAGAGAGCCAATGTTATGATAATGCAAAATTCATCAGAGACATGTGTCAATTTTGGTGTCAGTATGTTTATGCAGATTAAAATTAGTTTCTTGTACATGTTCTTTAAATCCTATTACCACCAAAGTCTCAAAATGCTCTAACAAATAAGGACATGAAAGAGAGGAGGTATGTATTTGCTCTGCAGTGGAAACATGCTAAACAAATCATTCCAGCAAGAAAGCTGTTAGCCAGTATAAAAGCAACTGCATTTTTTAAAACAAGGTCTCTCTCTGTGTTCTGGTGGGCACCAGTGTTGGAAGCACTGTTTTAAAGAAGACCAGAAGATCAGATGTTCTGACATTCTCATTTCACAGTTCAAAAAAGATGTATTTAATTGGAACACAGTGTGATCACAGTGTGGTTTGTTTTGGACTGTAGAAAAGCAAATGTGTATCCCACCACTCCTCCCCCCAACTCAGTATCAGGGAACCACAAGACAGACCACAGTCCCAACCTACTGTCACAAGATGGTCATTTAAGAAGCATTTCTAAACAAGTTCATACAAGACAAAGTAACAAATTTTTAGATGCAAGATTAATGATAAGGAAGACCACTGGTGCCAATTATACAGCTATAGAAAGTAACAGCTGACATGATTAGAGCATTTAAGTTGTACTTGGCTTAACACATACATTATACTGTGATTTTTTTTCCCCCAGTAGGTGTTTGAATTCCATGTTGGGTCAACATTGTTTTATTTTTCATGTTTACTGAACATATACTTTGTCTTTAATCACATAAACTAATTATCTTCTTTGGTAAGCATCGCCATCTTCAAAAACTTTTAAGAATACCAACAAATTTTCAGTCCTTGATTTGACCCTTTTCCTAATCAAATTCTGTGTTTAGCCTTTTCTTTTTTATGCATAAAGAAAAGCACATGGGTTTTTTGGGTTTTTTTGGGTTTTTTCCAAATGAGATCTCAGTGGATATGCAATGCTGAGCTTTTGTAATGGAGTTCTTGTGATACAGGGAGGGTCTACTAGGAGACCAACCAACCTCGAAAAACAGTAACAGAGTAAATGAGAACAAATAAGTAGGCTGACAGTTAAAAATGTATTGTCTATTTAAGATGGGTTCTATCTTATTAAGAGGTATTTTCCATAATTTTTCAACTCCTTCCCTACCACGTACTAGTTACTTAATATTACCCAATGAAAACCAGGATTTTAGCTCTAGGGAACCTCAGAGATCCTTCCAACCACTCTTTTATTATATAGATGAAAAAACTGAGGCCCAGAAGTGATCTGACTTGTCTAAGATCAGGCAAGCAGTCAGCAGCGAGGGTATACATATTTCACCTTTCCAAATGGATATCCACAGATGTGTGATACTGAATTGCTGGCATTTAATGCTTTGGAGCATATAAAAGATTGGGATTTTTTTTTTTTAAAGAAGGAAATAACTTGGCTATTAAATTCCAAATAACATGTGTTCCAATCTCCTGAAAAGTTCTTCTATCTTAACTAATGATAATTAGAGTTAACCCAAACCAGTTAAATAACAACAAATGACATATCAATAGTATCTAAAACATATTCCTTAATGCACTTAAAACATTTTCTCTGGATTTGTGAGAAGCTGTCTGGGGACTCCAAGTCCCCTTAGTTTGAGTGAATAAAATAATCTTGTATCTAAATGTAAACTATTAAGATATTTATATTAAAATAATCTTTAAAATGATATGTCTCAAAAAATTGCATGAATTTTCAAAGGGTATTAAAAAACAGAACTAAAACAAAACAAAACCCCAAAACACAGAACAAGATTTGCTAGAGTTAATGCAAACAGCTCTAAGACATGCTTTTTCTTCTCTTGGGTAGCCTTCCTGGTCCCTGATTTTTCTATTCTGAGTTCAATTTTCTCCTGTTTTCTGTTCTACTGGTTACCAGAAGCTGTGACAATGGCCCACTCAGGCTAAAACTTTTTTTTTTCCTACCCTGTACATGAAGCCTTCAATTACTGCCTGCTGAAGCAGACAGAATCCTATTAGTAAGAAAGACGATCACAAGATGCAATGCCCTGCCCTCGCTGTACAAAAATAATTAGTCCAAAGTTGACAAATGTGTAATGAAGTTGCACAATGCTTGTATGTAAGAAATCCTGGTTTGAATTAGTTTCCTTCTTCCAAATACCAGAGTGAATTGCTATAGGACACTATTTTCTAAAAAGCTGAAATGAAACAAAAATGTAAAAATTATTACTATCTTATTAATCTGATTTAGCATTATCACAGCAATGCTGGAGAAAATCATGTTTTGAACAGGAAGAAACTACATTTTTTAAAAAGCTGAATGTAAAATTACATTTTAAGAGACAATCTTAGGATGCTTAATTAATATTGAGAGAAAAGTTTAAATGTAATTCAAATTCACAAATGTCAGCACCTCCTCTTTATAATTTCCAAAATTAATTCTTCGATACCAAGATGTAATGCTATCAGCTACACAAAAATAATCTATCTCCATCACTATCTAGTCCTGACTATTCTCTATTCTGGTTTTTAGAGGTAATATATTCCATACTCTAAGCCAACTAGTTTTTATTTAAATGACACATTCTCTTTCTTCCACACAATAAACTCAGATTATTTCCCAAACTCAAAAGGTGGGGAGGGGAAAAAACCCCACCCCAATGGAGTAAGATGGGGGGCTGGAGGGGTTAGAAGAGACACAGATTGGTAGGAGGGAGGTAAAGAGACTTTAAAATAAAAGGATTACAAGCTACTCTCCCCCCACCCCCATGCCTTAAACCATAATTCTTAAGCCACTATCTCTTGGTTAGATTGTTGTTTTTTTCTTTTTTTAAAAATAGTGAATATAGCTGGAAAAAACCCCAATAAGGATATACTTTCTGTTATTTTAACAGAAAATAGTTCTATTCATAAATTTCAGTAGACATAGAATAGTATACTTCACAAATGGTAAAATTAAGAATGTTTTAATTTTAAAGTCATTTTTCTGATTTGGTTAGCTTTGCAAATATCTAATAATCTCTTCTGGTCCACAATTAACTGTGAGGTCTCTGCTTGATCTTTCAAAGAAAATGATGCCTAGATCTTGTAGTTCAAAGCAGTCAGATACAAAAGCAGTGCTGTCCTCTAGTGGACAACAACCGCGCTGTGAAAGAACCATCGATTTTGATTAACTTTAAGTCTAAACAGGTTCTACAAACCTTTAATCTTATTTCAGAATCAAAATCAATCAGATTTTGGGGGGGATCCCGACCCACATACACAACTCTAAAAATTAAGACGGCTTCCTGGAAGATGAAATAAGACTGGTGTCACAACTCATGAAGTTAGGAGCCTGAGACACCAAACGTTAGCGATGGACCAAAAAATATACCATGAGGGTTACTTCAAATATTATGGAGGTTTTACAACTTCAGAAGGTAATGAGAAATATATACCATTGTGGGTTAATCAGGCCCGGGGTTAGCAGAACAATCCACTGAATAATATGGCTCTTTTAGGACAGAAAATAATTACTGTATAAAGGAAGTTTTACTCAATAAAGACCACCAAAGATAGTATTTTATGGCAATTAATGGTGGCTATACCAGTTGATGATTAGAGACTAAGCTTATTTTGAGCACTACCTGACCAAAAGTCACTGTTACTGTTGCTATTTTAAGTTTGGGGGATTTAAATATGCCTTTTTAATGTGTTAAGTTAAAAGTTGGACTGCATGTTGCCATGGATACACTGTTCCATTTACAGCACTTAGTTTTTACCTAATAGTGAATGACCAGGGTGGTAGTAACAAACCTATTCCACTAATATTATATTTATCCACAAATTAAGAATATTGCTTCTATTTCACAAATACAATAAGTATCGGTACAATTAACAAGAGAGGGAGAACAAGACCAAATCAAGAGTATGAAAGGAATACAAAATACTGATTCAAAGAAATGATGAAAGTTTTTCTGTAGTGTTAACTCAATAAACTAAGAAGTAATATGAAATCAGGGCAGGGCCAAGGTTTTTACTGAAGAAGCATATTTTTTAAAAGCGGGATAATTTATTGATCATGAAAAGGCATAACCAACTATCACTGTATGGCAGCACAAATAATCAGAAGTTCTTATCATGTACTACTCAATGTGAAACTTTGCATTCTCTCTGGCTGAATGGGAATTTGGATTGATTTAGACTAGTGTGTCAAGGGGCCACTAAAGAATCCTTGTGGGGGCATATTGACCTGGAAAACCACACATTAACATTATCTATGTTATATTGTATTATTTATTTTGTTAAATATTTCCCAATTTTCACCTTTTTTTTTTTTTTTAAGTGAGGCAATTGGGGTTAAGTGACTTGCCCAGGGTCACACAGCTAGTAAGTGTTAAGTGTCTGAGGCCGGATTTGAACTCAGGTACTCCTGACTCCAGGGCCAGTGCTCTATCCACTGCGCCACCTAGCTGCCCCCTCAATTTTCACATTTTAATCTGTCTCAGTCTAATTCAAGAGTGTTGTGGACCACATGTGTGGGCAGCGTTTAACACCTCTGGTTTAGACACATCTAAGACTGACATTTTTTATTACCTATGGCTGCAGATTATTTTAAATCAAACTCTATGGAAAAATAAAACTGTAATGTACTGCTATAATTAGCAATAATGTTTGAGCACTTAGCTATTATGGAGAAAAGACTAAAAAAGCTGAAATAGCTTTTTTCTATTGCATTCCCTAACCTGTCACCTACAAAAAGAAATATATGAATATATAAGGAAAAAAGTTGGCTATGTAGTAGTGATCTTTTATTTTTATTATTCAAGGTCTGATTATGTAGTCTGTAGATTATTCTGCTGCTTTTGGTCATTTCACTGCTCATTAACAGCCTTTACCAGAGAATAAGCTAACTAAATAAAAGATGAAACTCTAACCCGTTCATTTTGTTACTAATTAGCAACTCAGGTAAAAGCCAGGATAGGTTGAAATAAGTAATAAGAAGATTTCTACTTTTCTGAAATCTCAGCTCTTTCCTTTCCTCATCCCTGCTAAACATATCAATGGAGAGCTGTGCCAGGACATTGAGTCCCTGTAGCAATTCATCTATCTTTTCCTAAAATGAGTTTAATCTTTAAAAAAAAAAATACACACACACACACACACAGAGATACAAAAAGTCACTTCAGAAGATATACCCTTTACCACCACCACTTTTTTAGTGGTCCTCCCCTTCTCTCCAAACAATAAAAGTTAAAAATTCATTTCCTATTAATCTCTAAAAGATATAACTAGAATCTGACATATCAATTTATTCTGTGTTCTGCATACTCTTTATTTACCTCTGTCAGTTTGTCTGTGTTAGCGTTACCTGTCTTAGATTATAAGCTTATAAAGGGCTGAGGATGTCTGTACATTCTCTTTGTATGGTCCTACCACAGGAAAGAGCTTAATAAATGCTTTTTGACGAGGAGGCTTTCAATGTCCATATTCTCCTGATTCCCCTTTTAATAACTGAGTTGTCTGTATTGTGGCAAAAACATACTGCCTTTTACTAATAATAGTCTTTACTGTATTTTAATAGCAGTATTTTCATGCAGCAAATCTGAGCCACGGATTTTCAAAGCATAATATTCTGATGGACTCTCTGATGCTATCATTCCTTTTCAAAAGCAAAACTAAATGTCATCACAGAAGGTCATAAATAGGTACTAATTTCACAACCAAAATAATTTTCTCAACTGATCTGTTCCTTTAATGAGTGACCGTATAGGACCAATTGCTGCTTTTTAAAATAAAGTGCAGGAACTATATACATTTAACTGCTCTTTTTTCTCCTTTCACCAAGACCATTTCTAAAGGTGCCACGGAATTCCACCTTATGTTTAGTCTTGTTCAACTTTTTTTTTTTAAATGAGGCAGTTGGGGTTAAGTGACTTGCCCAGGGTCACACAGCTAGTAAGTGTTAAGTGTCTGAGGCCGGATTTGAACTCAGGTACTCCTGACTCCAGGGCCGGTGCTCTATCCACTGTGCCACCTAGCCGCCCCCTTGTTCAACTTCTTGATTAAAACTTCAACTTCATACCTTGACAGAATTTATTTGGTATTTAAAATCCATCAAGAATTTGAAAAACATCAGATTACAATGTTATATGGTTTGTATTTAAAGCTTTTCTTGAACAATTCAGTCCAGTGTTCTATATTCCAATGGCAAGCAACAGCAATTATACCCTATAAGGACATTCTATAGATGTGGGTAGAGTGTGTGTGTGGGGGATGTGCATGTGCTGTGTACTGGACCAGAAAGTTCAATAGCCCAGGGCTCTCCATATGAGGAAATTCCCTCTACCCACACAGGTCAGCAATTGTTTGGTCACATGGAGTCTTACGAGTTGATTGGAACCCAAGCAATGATGTGATTTATCCAGGGTCACACAACCAACATGTGTCTGAGGCAGGTCTTCCCAACTCCAAAGCTAATTCTCTGTCCATCATACCATACTGCTTCTCACACTTAGATGTTATTATCAATATTAATAAAGTATCCATTAAGAAGTCAAAATATACTGTAACCTTTAGGGAATTTTCCTAAAAACAAATAAGGTTTTTATGTTGAATACTTGGTGTGTGTGAGTGTGTGTGTGTGTGCATATATATTCTTTAATTTCTTCTTCTTCTTTTTTTTGGGGGGGAAAGGGGGGGCAATGAGGGTTAAGTGACTTGCCCAGGGTCACACAGCTAGTAAGTGTCAACTGTCTGAGGACAGATTTGAACTCAGGTCCTCATGAATCCAGGGCCAGTGCTTTATCCACTGCACTACCTAGCTGCCCTCTATATATTCTTTAAATGTTTAAAATGTGAAGGTGACTTTGTTATGTAATTTTCCTTTACAAAAGCCTATTCCTCTTAATCCTCTGACAAAAAGGAATTTGGTGGCTAAGGCACCATTCAAATCCTGTCTCAGACACTAGCTGTGTAACCCTGGGACAATAACTTAATTTCCCTCACCTTCAGTTTTCTCATCTGTAAAATGAAGATAAGAGAAATTTTCTAATAGAGTTGTTGTGAGGACCAAATAAGACAATGTTTGAACAACTTTTTGCAAATGTTAAAAGTGCAACATAAATGTGAGTTATTAATGGGAGGGGAGGGATCTGTGATTTCAATGGTATTTGGAATTCCTGGTTAAAGGAAATCTTTCTACTAGTGCAGGTCAGCACCTCCTCCCTAATTTATAGTTTTCAATTTATAATCTTAGAGAGCTAGTCTGGTGTGGTAGATAGTGCACTGGCATCAAAGTCAGGGAAAAGCATATTTGGCTATGTGACTCTAGGCAATTCCTCTGGCAAGTAAGAGCTATAAGAAAAAATAATAACACCTACTAATAGGTCATTCTGAAAGCATGTTGTAAAAGAACTCAGATGAATTTGTATTTTAACATTTAAGGTTAAATACAATAAACTCAGTCCAATACGTAATTGTAATACAAAGTATTGCATTTTTAAAAACATCAACACAACACAAATGAAGGGACACACTGATAGTTTCTGTTAGTTATTAATATAAATAGTCATTTTAACTTAAAATGAAATTAAGAATAATATGTGTGCCCATTCTATTTTTATTTTTATTGTGCAGGGCAATGGGGGTTAAGTGACTTGCCCAGGGTCACACAGCTAGTAAGTATCAAATGTCTGAGGCCGGATTTGAACTCAGGTACTCCTGAATCCAGGGCTGGTACTTTATCCACTGTGCCACCTAGCTGCCCCATGCCCATTTTATTCTAAACTTACAGTGCTTTTGATATAGAAGAGGAATACAAGTTATATATAAGGAAAACAATTCTCTCTAATGTCTTCTGGGATCAATGCATGAAGGACTCTGTATTCACAGTCTATTCTTCCTCATTATGAAACTCTTTCAATCTCAGTACTATAGATATACTTTGTAAATTAAAAGTAAAATGCAAAGATTAGGAACAAGAAGGCAACTTAAGATTCACATAGTTCTCTGACTTTTATTATCCATAAAGGAGGTTTCTCTCTCCACACTGTGGCGTGCCAAGTCCTGGACACTGAGGACAGGGCAGAACCAAGAAATGGTCTGCACTATTACAGTTTTAGTGTAGGAACATAATGATTTTTTGATTGCATGTTTCTGATCACAATATAAAATCAAACAGAAATAAGTTCTAGATGATTATAGTTTTGTATTAGCTATGTATGGATAATTTAGGCCACTGTTATTGTGACTTTAATCATTTGAACTTTACTATAATAAAGTCACTGAGGTTCATGACATCAGTCATGCCAAATAATAGCTAAACTGGGGAATTAAACAACTGGATTCTTGATGGTTCCCCAAGAGGGTTAAACCAGAAACCCTAGACTCGGCCCCTGGCATCTCCACCACTAACTGGCTGTGTTACCTTGAACAAGTCCCTTAACCTCCCCTTGTTTTAGGTCCTCATGTGTAACAGAGAAATAGCAATATGCCTACTACTTATTTTGCAGGTTCTAACCAACAGGGATCAAACAGAGTAAGGCCTCAGCAAGGATAGCATGGAACTTCATTTTTACCTACCAAGTAAGAAAATCAGTTCTAGTAACGTATGCTTTGGTGTTCTAACAATGTATATTATTTGTATTTACAGGGTAATACAAATCAAACATAATAGTGTCTGCTCTATACAGACGCTAGAGATAATAGGGAACACTTAAAAACAGAAGAAAACACTTATTGCGCTTACTTCATTTTCCTTCTATGTTGGAAGAATGGAGCTAGCTGTAAATGAAGAAAATACTTATCTCTGGCTCTTCTGAGAAGGCTTAATTATCTACTATTTTGGGGGCTCATCTAGTCCTCATTACTGAGCTACATAACAGATAAGACTGTAGTCTATAATAGGACTGATAAGCACACTTTCTGAACAATGGCACTTTGAACTTCTCCAAGTATTTTCATATCTATTTTTTCATTTTATAATCCTGTGAAGCAGGTAGGGCAAGTAATCACCTTTGATAAAAGAGGAAACTGAGACCAGAAGTCTTAATGAGTGGTCCATGGTCACCAGCCAAATGGGTTTTTGGTAGTGATGTGAGTTTCTGGCTTTGCCACTAATTAGTCATGGATTTCAGTTTCATAGATCATTAGATTTAGAATTGGAAAGAACCTCAGAGATCATTCAGTCCAACCTTCTTACTTTACACTTGAGGGAAGTGAGTCCCAAAGAAGTCAAGTGACTTGCCCATGATTACACAGGGAGTAAAGTCAGGTCCTGAGTCCAGAGTCAGAGCTCTTTTTATTAAACCACACTGCCTCTTCTCTGTAAAACGAGGGGAGGTTTAGGGTTGTTGGATTCACTCCTTTTCTGCCTTAAAATTTTGTGTTTGTTCTATATTTTAGTTAGGGGCAGAGCAAGAAACTGACTCACTCCTGACTGCCAGGCCAATGAACTTTCAGAGGTAAAAGGAGGGACATTAGGAGTGAGCAGACACAAGCACTGGGCCCAGCTCTCTTTGCTCCCAGTCAAGCACTCTTTCTACTATACAAATTGACCCCTAGTCCCTAGGGTGATTCATTTGAGAGTTTCTGAGGTCTGGAAAGTCTTCGAATTTTGTGCTCTGACTTGACCTTGAAGCAGCCCCAGAAGGAAGCCAAAGTCATAAAGAAAGAAAACTCCAGAGATGGGATTGGAGAACGTATCTACACTTTCCTCTTTCCTTATGTATAATAAGCCCAATCCCAAGGCCTTCAAAAGTGGTTTGGAAATGTATTAACTATATCAACAGTAAATTAAATTCAGGGGACTTATTATGCCATTATCCATTGGAGAGGCAGCTTTGTGTAGTTTACCAGGAGTCAGAAGATTTAAGTTCAAGTCATGACTTTACTATTCCTAACAGGATAACTTTGGGCAGATCACTTGACCTTTCTGGGCCTCTGTTACCTCACCTGTAAAACAGGCACACCACTGCTGTACCTACACCAAAAGAGATAAGGATTTAATCAGGTTTCACAAGCTACACATCCTATAAAATGTTTTTGTTGTTGTTTAGTCATTTTGGTTGTGTCCAACTCTTCATACCCCCATTTGGGGTTTTCTCTTTTCTAAAAATGTAGGGCATTATTATTATGGAAGATGATATCTTGTTCACCTTTTTCAGTAAGGCCCAACAGTGACGGTGTAAGGATGCTACTATGCAGGTGATCTGGCTCAGTTATCCAGGAAGCTATTTATTCTAAGGACAAAGAATCATGGAAAACCAGAATAAGGAGGGAGCTCAAAGGGGACTGGAACTAGAGGTCATCTAGTCTTTGCTTGGAGACTCCTAGTAAGAAGCAGCCCATTCATTTACTCTTGAGGCAGTCTGTTCCACTCATGAACAGCTCCAAATATTGCGTTTTTAGTGATGTCATGTGCTACATCCAATCACTTGTGACATAGGTACCACCATTAAAAAAAAGGCATGCAAGCATACTTGGGAATATCATTTTCAAAAGACAAATATGAATCAAGGATTTTATATTTATGTATATCCATATATTTTTATCATATCATTTGTTAGTGAAAAAATTACCTATGTATGTTATCTTGTCCAGAAGGGACTATACCTAGGTTGGCTACATTTACAATCTTCTGAAGTATCACAGGGGGAGTAGAATTCTGTGGTGAAGCAATGATTGTAGTTGATGTTTCATTCATTCCTGTCAGCATTCCTGTAATATTAAAAGGAAAATCCATTATAAGCTCATATCTTTATACAAACCACATTTGAAAAAACCAGGGCCTCCCAGCCAGTGTTTTTAAGGAGTTACTTTTACTAACAAAGTAATTCCTTAGAACGTATGCTATAAGTTAAATTTATAATAATTAAAAAATGAACCGCTACTATTTCTAAATAATTACATATTCCCATCACAGAAAAAATGTGTGGAAATATTATTTCCTGATGCAAAGCAATTTTCACCCCTTAATGGATTTGCTCGAGTACTAAAGGATAAAATGGCAGAAATACAAAGATGAAATCTCAATTTCAGCTCCCCTAAAAATATAATCAATTAATCTGAGACTACATAAACAAGCTTTTTCCTTTTGAGCTTATAAATATTCATTCAAACATATTTTATTGAGACATGTTAGTTGAGGGCAAATCATAGTGGATTCTGGAATTATGAGCAGCCATTATCTGAGGACTATTTGTCCTCATGAACTCAGAATGATCAAAGTTACCTTATCAGTGATTCACTCAGTTACCACCTGGCTTGTAAAAAGGTACATTCAGACAAGTCACACCTGATGACAGCGTTTGACTAATTCTGGCACAATAATTACACAATTAAACTTCAGCTACAAATCTAGGGGGCAAAAACCGTAAATAGAAAAAAATAAAAGAGCATCTTAGCTTCTAGAGAAACACACAATACTAGTTTATATTTTAGAAAGGCAACTAAGTTAATTAAAATCTTGAACAAAAGAAAATGGGGTTAACAACAAGGCATATCACCAATTTTGGAAAAAATTTTATTTCAAAATATTTAGTGAACAAACACAACATAACAGAATACTTTCTGTATTATTGCACTTTAGTACCTAGGTTAAAAAATAAAACCCAAGTATCACATATTTTAACCTGTGACCCACACTTAATTGCTTAAAAGTTAAAACTTTGGGAAAGTTTCAAATGTATACGATTATTTACCATGTTCATGGAGATGATAATTTGAGTTGCAACATTTTCTTTAAAAGCTCTGTATTTTCATGGCTGAGTGTTTTATCTGTGTTAAACTTCTACCAAAACGAAAGGAAACAAACCCCTGTAATTAGCAGTAGGAAGATACTAAAGGCCACCATCATAATCTGATTTATGCGGCAAAACATCAAATACAATTACCCAGATTCAAGCAAAGAGAAGCTTTAACCATTATGAAAACTCTGAGAACAGTATGTTCTGTCTTTGACTGTTTAACTTCAATATTAGGCAAAAGCTTTAAAACCTACACAAGCAGTCAGACGCTGCTTTTAAGCCAAGCACAGTGGCTGCCATAACACTGCTGAGAGATGTGTGTACTCATTTAGGATTTAAACCTTCTCCATTAAGCTCTATTGAAGAGCGACTGCTGAATAAATGAATGCAACTATGTTTATGTTAAAAGCCTGTTTCCCGCAGCATGTAATTAAAGGAAATGTTGTACAAAGCCAGTACTTTTGTCAAGCTCCTGTAAATGGAAAGATGGATAGCACTCAGAGAGGTGAATGCATTGCTTCATATTTAACCTTAACACTCTTGTCATTAATGGTTTGTCTAACTTGTTCTATAAAAGACAAGGTACTGCTCCATTGAAGTAAAATTAAAAAAATCAACTAAACCATGCTTTTCAGAACAGAAGATTCATTATCGTCAGCTAATGTATTGGCATAAAGCAAAGTAACATCCTATCAAGTAAGGCACACATTCAATCTGCCTTCCTACCCCCCCCCTTTATTTTTAACTCATGCTGTTTTATTGTTATAGGCAATTTGTACCACTCAGCATGACAGTGTAAACTGAATCAAGATTAATTTACATGCAAAAGAACACTTAGGAGAGCAGCATGGTAAGCAAATGTATTGTCTCGATTGCTGAGGTGGAAAAGAACCTGGAAAGAAAAAAAGGTGTTCTAATTAAGGGGCATCAAATATGATTGCTTGGGGTAGTTAAGGGCCAGAAAATAGTAAATGTCTGACCATTTAAAGAATTAGCATCTTGCTGGCTAGGAACACCTAAGATGGATGCATAAATCATAATAAAATTAAGTAAACATCCTAGGTTTTTTTTTTAAACCCTAGGATTTTCTAAATGAAAATATATCAGGTGTTTTCAAATTAACTATAAAGAGAATTTTGCAAAGGTTTCATTTAAAGTTCCACCTGAGAATAGAGATTCTAAAACCATATCAAGTTTTTCAACTATACATACTAAAGGTTTTAAAACAATGAGGCAACGTGTTTAAAAAATTACTAGCAGATTATTGAAAATTCCTGGTTTTTAATGCTATATTATTATGCTTTGTAATTTATCAAATTTTCAGTCAGAGTTATGAATAACAATGAATATGGGTTAATTAATTGCTACTAATATACACAAAATAATTAAAGGAATAAAATTTTAAAATTTTTTCTAAAGCTTTACATTACTAATTTATTTTATATAGAGAAAGTGAACAGGGAAAATATGACATGGTAGGGTACTTGAAATGGAGTTTTAAACCATTAAGTATGTATGTGTGTGTGTGTGTATATATATATATATACACACACACACACACACACACACACACACACACACACATATGCCATATAGATATATCTATAGACAGATATGCACATATGCATACACTAACAAAATGATCTTTGAATCATCCACAGTATCTGGTATACCACATCATATAGTTAAAAGATTAATGTAGCACCTGCCCAAGACTAACATAATAAGTGAATGAATTACACATTAGTTGAGTACTGGAAGCATGGATAGTATGGTGAACTTGATAATGAATGAGAAAACAAAACCAAACCAACTACTTATCATATTATATTTACACAACAAGCTTAATAAAACAGGCATATTCAGTCATACATTCCAAAATGCAAATCCAAGTAATGCAAGATTTGAAAAGGATGACAAAATAATTTGTTTTCTTATATAGTACTGGGCAGTCCATTTGAAATATTTTCATTGATCTTATATAAAATTCTTAATGAGGTTCATCTGAAACTTATTTTTAGAATTACTTAAAAGGTGTATCTTTGAGGTATGAAAATAGGTTTTTTAATCTACATTTTCCCCACTTGGATCAAAAGTAACAAATTTAAGATATTTGTTCAGTTATAAAATATTTTAAAAAAAACTTTTGAAATGAAATACTAAGTACATAAATTAGTTTCATTTAAAGAAGAAAGAGAAGGTAAACCTAGCATGCGATGAAATGTCTAACTCCCAGGCCAACTTGCATTTTACCTTAGAGAATGTTGCACTGATGAAATCTGAGTAAATTTATTTTTATTTTAGATTTTCACTTAAGAGTCAAATCTGGAATTCTTCTCTGAAATAAGCTAAGCTGTTTCTGGAGTTGTGTAACAAACAAATACATGTGTAAAGTTGAGAATTGAGACTTTGAATACGAAGGCTGTTGTAAAACAGCTGAAATCTCTAACTAGAAAGATGCTATAGAAAAGGCTCTTTAAACGTGTGGTAAATTTGCCAGCATCAGGTCCTGCATCAAAGAATGAATTCAGGAAGACAGAAAGAGCGATACAGAAATGCCAAGAGACCTTCATGGATTTACAAATACTTCATATAAACAAATTTTCAAATAGCTTTATTCAGAGTAGCCTTTCTGCTCTATTAAACATAGCAAACAGCTGCCAGATTTATTCAGACAAATAATCAACAACCATAGAAGTAAAATGGCAGAAGAAAAAGGAATTTTGGCAACAACTCCACAGAGAACCACAGCTATTCTCCAAGTGCACCTCTTCCATGCTCTCATGGTTTTGTATGGCCGGTCAGGAGAAAAAAAAAACAACAACAAAAAAACCCAAACAAAACAACAAACCTTCAGTCACTGTAATGCACAAAAATCCAAAAACACTACACAAAACAAAACAAAACAAAGGATCAAAATATCAAGGAGTAGGGAAAAAAAGATGAGGGCAAAAAGAATATACAATAACCTGCTGCTTTATTTATACATTAGCTACAATTTTCAAAAGAGGAACACGCTTACAAATAAATGTGGCAAAGCCTCATTCAGTCACTTATGTCACTCACCTTGGTTTGCTGGGCAGGTGTAAAGCAGTGAGGCAGGCTTTAGCCAGCAAAGGGTAAGAACAGCAAATATAAGAATCAATTCAATTTGTCAATGAGAAAAAAAAAATCACACAGCTAATTTTTTTTTCCTATGGTAATGATCAACTTCCAAGAAAAACCAATGCAGAGATGGACTGTTATTCTACCCTAGATGAAAAGACTTCAAAGTAAACAAACCACAGGAATGAAAACAGACCCCTCTATACACCTACAACATTTTACTCTTGTGTCCTTCTTTTCTTCATAAATACAACTTGTGTCATCCCCACAATGGGACAGAAGGCAAGGAAACAAAACCAAATATCTGCTTTACTACACTGCGGAGTACAAGGAAGTGTTTCTTTCCTTCCTCTGATTTGGGTGCTATAACTTTGTGTGTTCTATTCTCTTGCATACCTTGCACATTCTGAGAACCTGGCAGATATCACTTGATGACAATGACACCATGGGCTTTTTAGTTGTCAGTTTGCTAAAGACATTGGAAAATGCAGAAAAGCTTAAAGTCACTTGTGTAGCATTTAAATATTTCTCAAGTATGTACAATTTTATAAATTTTTTTTTGGTGGGGTGAGGAAGTTGGGGGTTTATATTTGTAATTCATTAATTTAGACAGCTCCCAATGAGGAGACTCCCTTGACCAATGGTAGAAAGCAACTGTTGTGCAACTTAGAGCCTTAGAAAGTTGCCTAGGGGAAACTGAGAGGTCAAGAGTCTTGCCCAGGGTCACAAAGCGTATGTCAGAGAAAGGACCTGAACCCATGTGGTCCTGACTCAGAGGTCTATTCACTTTGTCATGCTGCATAATCAGTGTGTCCCTAAGGTCACCTAAAGCTATTTCCCATTATTCATATAAGGAACGGCTCAGTTCAATTAGTAGCTGTGTTTGACTTTGAGACAAGCACTAGAGACATGAACTGTACTAAAATATTTTACATTTAAATGGTTATTTACAAATGTGTTGGTTCAGATAGAGTTCTAAAATATAGCATTTCTTTTGTACAGAGTTATTCCAGAAGACAATGGAGTTTGCATATTGGAGCCAGGAATAAGATTTGAAGGGTAAAGAACCTTAATGTCCTAGGAGAAAAAAAAAGTACATTACATGTACATGAGAAACGGTCTTGTAAGGAAAGGTAATATTGATATAAAACACTGTATTACCACACACTGAGGTTTCTAGGTGTTGGTAGGTCCCCAAATTTTGCCATTAACGCTAATACAAAATGCATTAGTGTACCATCAAGTTGACAAACCATAACTCCCAGGGCTAAAAAGTTGATTTTGAACTCAACTTATTATGGGTTTTCTTTTTAAAAGATGTATTAATCAATTTTCAAATATCACTGGAATGTACACGGCCTATGCTTTTAAGGTTATTTGATAAAAGAAAATCATTAGTAGATTAGAAGAGCATACACCAGAGCCCATTAATGCCTACGTATATCTGATCACTTATATTAGATGACCCGTCAGAAGACCAAGCAAATGTTATTTGGGGTATAAATTTCCAGCAGAATGAAGTCATTTCTCACCTTGCTCTCTCCTAAAATCTTTCTCTGACATGGCCACAGGTAAAAGAAGCTCTCCAACAGGTGGCTGGATATTAACGCTGAAGCAATCATCCTTTGTACTAATGGAAAGAAACACAAGACAACTATCAAAATGATTTATAATTAATATTTTCCCTTATTACTTGTAAGGTTTAAATACATTTAGCTGCACTACAAGATGATTTTCTTTGCTTAAGTTCTCCTGGATAAAAAGCCTGGGAAATTTATTTGTAGAGAAACAGCAAAGCAGAACAGATTTTCATTAAAAAAAGCATAATTAAGACAGTTTATACTATACTGTCATTAGATCTATAAAGGACACTTTCTAAAATGTGGAAGAAAACCAGAGGCAAATTTGTGCAGGTCATATAGAGGATTTAATCAACTAGAAGACTACTCTATGTAGCTCACTAAACAAATGATATATTTCTTCATCTTCATATTTATAAACCTGAAATGCAGAAAGTGGCAGGCTAGACTTATAAGCTGTTGGAGAAAATTTCTCTCTCACAATATGGGGTTAGTCTTTGGCCCAGCTGTGTGCATTTAATATGATGCCAGACTTCTGGTAAATGAATGTTAACATTCATATTTTTACAAAAGCTCTAATTTACTTTTCAGAAAAGTCTCTGAACTAAACTATAAATGGTTCAAAACGAAGGTTACATTACATTTAAAGATAACATCTTTGGTTCAGTAGTTTTGTGATTCTAGAGTAGTATTTTTTCCATTCCAATTAGGTGCCTTTTGGGCGGTGGGGAGTGCCCAGATCTTTTATTTCCTTCAGGGAAGGGACTCTTGGTGAAGAAATTCCCTCTGCCAATAAAGATCAGTCCTTTCTACTATGTATAGGCTTAAAGAGTTGCTGGGGCAGTGAGAGGGGGTACTGAGAGATTAAATAACTTTTCCAAGGTCACACAGCCAGTGTGAGTCATAGGCAGGACTTGACCTCATGTGTCCTGGCTTCAAGGCTAGTTCTCTATCCAGTGTGAAATGCTGACAATTACTTAGCAAATAACATAACAACTATTTTGTTTAAAACTTCATGGTAGGAAGAATAAACCACATTTATATAGCATTTTATGTATTAACAAAACACTGTGCTCACTGAAGTAAGAAATCTAAATTATCATTATCCCCAATTTAAAGATAAGCAATCAGAAGCTCAGAAGAGAGATGATTTGCGAATGGACTCATAGGCAATAAGTGCTGGGGTTTGGATTCAAATCTAGATTACCCAACTCTAAGTTAAGTGTTCTTTCTATGACCCAGTTCTGTCTGTCAAATGAAACTGTTATCAACAGGAGGAAAAAAGCATCTGATTAATAACCATGATATTCAAATGAATTACAAAGGTTTTTTTTTTTAATCTTGATGCTTGAAGTTGGATAGATGGCCAAAAATAGCTGACAAACTATATCTATATATGTATATACATGTATGTATATATGTATAAGATAGATATAGATATATATGTTTTAGTTTGTTACAGGGAAACTCTATCTCCTAGAGAAAATTTCTATACTGATTCTTGATTAGAATAATGAATAGAAATCAAGATGAATGACTTCATGCATGTGGGTACTTGACCCATCAGTGTAGATAGATCACAATCCTTCCACAATTTAGTAGATGACTCACAAATTGTTGTAGTTGAAAGAAAATCCTCTTCTGGGGATCACAGCATCCCAGAAGTCTAGAGGTGAAAAGGGCCTCAGGGGCCACTTAGTCCAATTCTGAACAGAAATTTCCCCTATATCACAGTTGTACTCTACCGTTTGCTTGGTAATCAAGTTGTGTTCTACCATTTGCTTGAAGCTCTACAGCAAGGTGGTACCCGCTGAGACAGCCCATTCAACTTCTGGATGGTTTTGGATGACTGAAAACTCTCTGGGCCAACCCTATTGAACATGCTGCTGTTTCAGACATAGTGCTGTCTCCTGCCTCTGGCCCCTGTGCTGCCTGTGCTCACTCTGCCTATCTGGATTTCTGCTTCCCTTTCAGTCCTCAAGGTCACCTCCGTCATGAAGCTTTTCTAGCCCGCCTTGGCCCCATCCCCTGCTAATTTAGCATATCCTCTGGAGGTTAACATCTTTCTGCTTTGTACATAACTGTATGTGCATACCCTTTCTCCCTCATTAGAAGGTGAGTAGTTCTTTAGCACAGGAGGATTTCACTTCTGCCTTTCATCCCCAGACACCAGCACAGTGATTGGCACACTGCTTAATAAATTCTTGCTGATTGACCAATTGGGAAGTTTTTCTTTCTATCCAGCCGAAATCTGCCTCTTGGCAACCTCAATCCATTGTTCCCTTTGGTGCCCTCTGTGGCTAAACACAAGTCCTTCCACATGAAAGTCTTCCAAATACTTGAAGTTATTATCATACACTGCAAGTTTTCTCTTTTCCAGGATAAATATACCCGTTCCAACTGAGTTCTGCCTTCATTCTGTCATCAGTTATCATGTCTCATCAATCTCAAAGCAGCATGATAATTTTGCAAAAGATTTTTTCCTATACCATATATCTAACAAGGAGTGAGATTTTAGTCTACCAACCAGCAAGTTAACATATTACTGTGAGAACTGAACCACACCAATATTGACATTCTCCTTATAAATGATATGAACAAACAGAAGGAAGTTGTAGCTACGAGGAAGAATGACTCACAGGTCAAACATGGAGGAGCAAATAAATTATCCGGCAGAGTTGATTTCATCATGTGCCTAAAGGTGGTGAGAATCATTATTTCAGGGGACATTTGGCCATCTTGCTTGGCAGTGCTCATGATCAGAATAAGCAAAAAGACAACAGTGAAACTAATTGAAGCTTATGCATCAATAATTGTTGCTTAAGGTGAAGTTGAAAAATTCTATAAACAACTCAGATTGTTTATACCAAGTCAACATACACTTTAGAGGTATGTATAAGGAAAGATGGTGAAAAATGTGACGGAAAATAGAGACTAAGATTAAGAAATCAAAGAGGTCAAAGGCTTGCAAACTATACAAAAGGCTTAGACCTATGGGCTAGTTAGGTGGTGCACTGGATGGAGCACAGGGCTGAGTGTAAGAGATGTGAGTTCAAATCCTGCCTCAGACACTTACTAGCTGTGTGACCCTGGGCAGGTCTGTTTGCCTAAGATGCCTCATATATAAAATGGAGATAATAATAGCACCCACATTCCAGGTTGTTGTGAGGATCAAATGAGATAACATTTGTAAAGCACAGTGTTAGACATATAGTAAATACTATATAAAAGTTAGTTGTTGTTGTTCTTTCAGAAATACTTTCCCCCAAGAAATTAGATAGTACCAAACATGGTGAACAACAAATAATATTTTTGAAAAGGAAATTAACATCTTAACTGAACTGGAAAAAACTATCCCCCCCAAACGACTGCAAAGACATCAATAACTGACCTATACCCTACCCCCTATAAAACCTTTTTGAGAGTGATTTACACACCTACTGAAAATTATCCACAGCAGGCTGTACCCTAAAAAAAAAAAAAAAAGGTTTTCCTGATGAAATTGCATGATACATAATAATAAACAAGCTTGGCCATGAAAAAAGATAAAGAAATGGGTCTCCCCACCCCACCCCCTTTTGGCTTGGGACTGTGTCAAGTTGCATATTCTTTTGGATTGAGTTGTACTGATGCCTTTTGATGAAAGAGTTTTTGGGTTTTGCTCTTTATTTTTTTATTACACGGGATGGCAAACTAGATGTGGGGAGAGGATGGGTATATTTGGAAATGAAAGTGATGTAAAAACAAAAGAAATTAACAAAAACATTTTTTAAAAGGATGAAAAAAACCACTGTCACTTTTCATTACGTCTCCTGACAGAATCCTCTCTCCTAACAATGTTTAGTTAGGCAAACTGACACATTGACCACATCTGTTAGTATCTATTTTATTTCCCATATACTATTCCTTACCCCAATTCTATCTACCCTGGCAGAATTCTCCCTTGTAATAAAGAAAAATAATCAAACAAAACCCTCAGCAACTGTGTCCATAGTACTCCCCCCCATCTCCCTATCAAGAGGGAGGGAGGAGTTACTTCATAATCACTCCACTCTTCTCCTATCTCCCTGACTTTCCACAGGCTAGCCCCCCTTGCCTTGCATGCACTTCTACTTATTCATTTCCTTTAAAGCAATGCCTTCTATATCTTGTTCTGGTCATTCCCTCTCCAAATTTACTTTGTATTTAAGCTTTTTTTGGGGTACATATTTTGTATGTACACAAGCATCCTGAGTACAAGGAATACTGAATTTTTGTCTTTTACCCCCACTGCTTAACATAGGACCTGTCACATAATAGTCACTTAATAAATGTTTGTCGATTGATTGACCGCTTGAATCAGTGATGGTCACTGCCCTTAATCTAAATTCAAGCTCCTGTTTTGTTTTGGTGTATAACATTATTGTAATCACTGTGCATCTTATTCTCCCTATTCTGCTTTCTTCACTTTGTATCAGTTAATACAAATCTTCCTATGCTTCACTGAATTCCTCATGTTTATATTAGCTAAAAATGCAATAATATAGCATTAATCGTACACTATGACTTGTTCAACTATTGCCCAATGAAATAACATCCATATGTCCCTTTTCATACATCCCGTATCCCCTTTACGATCATAAAAAATACTATTAATATTTTGGTATTTAAGGGATTGTTGTCTTCATTAGGCAGAATCTTAAACTCAGCATGTCCAAAACTTAACTCATTATCTTTTTCCAAAACCATCTTCTCTTTCTAACTTCCCTATTACTTTTAAGAGCACCACCTTTCAATTACTTAGGTTCACGGCTTCAGCATCATTTTCAACTCCTCCCTCTCTCACTCATGCTCCAATATATCCAATCTTGTCAATTCCACCTTTGCAACACTTTTCTTATACATTCTTTTCTCTCCTCTGATACTGCCACCATGCTGGTGCAGGTCCTATCACCTGAAACCTGAATTAATATAATTGCCTTTTAGGTGTTCTCCCTGCCTCGGGTTTCTTCCTCTCCAGTTTAGCCTAAACACCCCACCCACCCACCCTACACCCTTTCCCCCCAGCTCTCTTGTGTGCTCATAAACTCTGGTGGCTTCCTACTACCTCCAGGATCAAATAGACAATCAATTCAATTCAATACATATTTATTAAGGGCCTCCTATGTGCCAGGCCCTGTGCTAAACACTGGGGATACAAGAGAGAGGCAAGAGTCCCTCAAGAAGCTTACAATCTAATTGGGGAGATAACATGAAAACAAATATATACAAAAGCAAGCTGTATATAAGATAAATAGGAAATAATTAACAGAGAGAAGGCTTCCTAAAAGAGGTGGGATTTTTAGTTAAGATTTAAAGGAATCTTCTGTCTCATTTTTAAAGTTCTTCATAATTTGGCCCTTTCCTACCTTTTTAAAAATCATCTTTCACTCTGACTTGCCTTCATGTACTCTGTGATCTAGTGACACTGGCCTTCTTGGCCCCTTGCATACAACACTCTATTTCCATACATGATGTACTTTTGCTATCTGAACCCAGGCCTGGAGCAGTCTCTTTCCTCACCTCTATGTCATTCAAGTATCAGATGAAATCCCATCTTTTGCAAGAAGTCTTTCCTGGTGCCCCTTAATGTTAGTGCCTTTCCTCTGAGATTATCTCCAATCTGCCCTGTCTATATCTTGTTTGTATGTGTCCTCCCCCATTAGAAGGTGAATTTCTTGAGAGCAGGAGCTGTTTCTGCCTTTTGTTTTATTCCTAGTACTTAGCACAGTGCCTGGCATAGTGAGCTCTTACTAAATGCTTGTTGACTGTCTTTGGCTATAGAGTATATGCCCTATAGTGGAAATGCTAGGTCAAAAGGCGTCAATGCTTTCTTGGCACATTATATTTCCAAAATATTCTTCATAAGGTTGGCCCCAATTCAAAGCTTTAAAAGCTGTGAATATGTCCAACTGTTCTGAACAACACTGGTCCAGAAAAGTATATCTTCATAGTTAGTGACTGAAGGACACAGGGAATAAGAGATACTACTGTGTTTATTTAATATTCCTTAATAAATGAAGTAGAGTTTACTGTGCTTGATGATCCCCTATCACTCTCAATCAAAGCATAAAGAAGAGACGTGTTTGCCTCTCTAATAGTGGATGTCCAACAGAATACAAGTGGAAGTAGGATTCAGTATAGATGCAAATTCCTCCAGATGTATCTGAAGGTAACAATGTACTAATTTTTTCCCTGGAATTCTATAGAGGCAATCAGATGACATTTCCAATTACTCAAAAGTTTAGTCTAACTTATCTACATAGGAAAAATCAAGTGGATAAAGAAGAACTTATTGTCTAGACTAGGACATGCAGTTGGCTAGACCCCACTCAATTAGTCTCCAAGTACATATCTTTTGGATAGAAATTGTAGAAAGAGAATAAGCTGGACCCAAAATTAAACAGGAGGAAGAAGCTGGATTGAATTTGGGAAATTGAACCATGTCTCCAATGTTCCCAAATTATCTTCTGAAGCCTGCATCCATCCAGTGATCCTATGTGGCTGTGATCATGAACCACATCAATCTCTAAAGAATCAAAATTGTGGCCAATGGAGAGACATATGGTGGGCATAATTAGCCTGCAACATAATACTAATGATTATTTTTAGGATAGGAGTGACATGATATCAACCAGGAGATGCATGATCAGAAAAGGAATATGAGTTGATCATGTAATGATGAGTGAAGAGCAACAGATGGACAATCTGAATGATGCACTGACACCCATAGAATGTTAAAAGTCCTAGAGAAAAATCTGCTGTTCAACAGGTGGAATGTCTATAAATGAGAATATACACAATAATCACAAATAAAGAAAATGTGTGGTTGGAGGAAATAACAACATTGATAAGATGAAGGATCTACCAAAATATTGAAATAAGAAGATTAAATATTAGATTGTTAACGTTCAATTCTAGTTGGAACATATATTCCTGAAAACATATCATGTGTGTGTGCATCGGGTATGTGTGTGTACAAAGGAACTATATCTTCTCCGTCCCTGCTAATCCTTATATAAATATCCCAAATGATGATGAAGATTGTTTCTCTGTTTCTGAACTGCATTTGCTTTCAGATGTACTTAGTGATTTATGGATGATATCCATAAGGTATTGAATTGGGTGGCTATTTAAAGTGTGAGTATATGAAGGCAAAGTTAATCTCTCCCACTAAGTTTCAAAATAACTATAACAATATGAAACCAATACATAACCTCAATAATGAGACAGCACTCATTGCCCCATTTTCTTTCTGCTTTGATGGAAAGGAACTGCATGTAAAAGCTTGTCTTTATGGTTCACAGTCACTTCAGAATGTAGAATCTCTTACATTTGCCCTTCTTACTTCTATACATCTACACTAATGTACTTGGGAGAAAAAAGCATCATCGATCATACATTCTTGCTTTTTCTTCCTTTTTTATTGAACCACCAAGAACAGTATAGCACATCACTAAGCAAAAGGGTGCTACTTACTATGCAAAACACGGAGTTGGTGATTGGCATCTAAGACCAATTGATGTACACGTTCCCACCATCTCCCTACCCCCACAAGCACTACTATAAAGCTATTGATTTCAACACCGTCGATCGGTTTCCATTTTCTGATTTGGGGCAGGCCAATTAAGCAAGTGAGTAATTGTGATTACACTGCTGCAGGATCAATGACATTTGATGCAAGACAAAGTGCTCTTTTTGGAACACATAAGGAAAATAATTATGATTCTGGGGGTTTTGGTGCTAAGCCAATTCCTAATAAAATTTCAAATAAATGGCATGCATAGAAACCTCCATAGTGAAAATTTTAGAAAACAAAGTATATATGTAGATATTATGGAAAATATAGTTAATTCCTAAAATAGCCTAGACTATTTCATGCCTATAAGAAGTAATTTTAGAAAAGTGAGACATTAGAGAAATTGTTTAAAGCAGTCCAAATACTGACAGACTAAAGAGTAACTACACATTGATACCCAAAGAGACTTTAAGTTTAAGTTAGAAATTATTTTACCCCAAAAATTATTTATATAGGCTATACATTTTTTTAAAAAGACAAATCAGAAAAAACCCCACCATGTTGTGCCTATCTATCTAACAGGCCAAGTATAAAAGTTTCATAAGAAAAGGGACATTTGTGGGTTCTCAGTTTTAGACTAAGTTGGCATATGAGCTTTGTCATTGGGCTCACATTGCCCAAGTCATTACAATGAATACACCAGTGGTGTGGGGAGGCAAATCTATTTACAGTGACGTTACTCATAGTCTGGTGTTCAGTAATATTGATCTGTCTTGTTTGTCTAATAGGAAAATAATAAACAATTACTAGGCAATGTTGGAAAAAGTAATCAGTTTTTATATATCACTAATACAGCAGACCTCCCAAAACATAAAGGTGATGATCTGCATAAAATCAATGTGCTATGCTACATTGGTTGTATTCATCATTGCAGATTCTCAGCAATAAATGGTATAATATTAGGCCTGAATCACTGGTAAACTGAAAAGTTATATGTCAAAGAAAAGTTATGTATGTAATCTATGTGCCTGTTACAAAGTGACTATTTTGTAAACTTGATGATTTTCTATAATAAAAATCTGTGTGCTATAAGATGGTCTGTAATTTAGACAAAATACACCACATACTTCGGTAGCAATAAAAGCACCACAATCTGGAACTTAACATTTTCCAATAAGACAAACAAAGCTTATGGATGATTACAAAAACATACCCACAAAGAAAACCAGAGTTTAAAAATTAAACTCAGAGCTTATTAAACACTTGTATTGATTTATTAATATGGGGTTCTAGAAGAAAAACAATAGCAAAAGAAAAACATATCAAATGCTTAGAATAGCAAAAGAAATATAAAGAAATGATGGTTTCACTAGAAACCTTCAATTTTGGAAACTATAACTGCAAATTACTTAAAGAAATAGTCTTGCACCTCCATTCTCTAAAATAGTTCTTCTCAGTGGTAGTCACCTGTGAAAAGTACAAAATAATAAACTTGACAATGCTAAGTATCTGTAGTTCCTAAACTGATGACTAAAGTTACGAAGTCCAATAGGTTTTCAGATAATTAAGCTTGGTTACTCATCTTCCAATGTGAGAAGCTTAAGATGAATAGCTAAGATGTCCAATTATGTTATATGTAATGTTCTTAAATTTTCCATATCATATCATAGTTTTGCCAAACATCATTAAGAAAAATTTAGGCTAACACCTGTACATGGGACTACAGTACTTTAAAATTCAATTATGAAGGGGGCAGCTAGGTGGTGCAGTGGATAAAGTGCTGGCCTTGGATTCAGGAGGACCTGAGTTCAGATCTGACCTCAGACACTTGACACTTACTAGCTGTGTGACCTTGGGCAAGTCACTTAACCCTCATTGCCCCCCCCAATTCAATTATGAAACTATTTTCAGTCATGAAAATACCGAAAATTCCATATCATTTGTATAATTATTCCAGAGTAGTCTAAAATAGATCAAAACAAAGGCATTTAATTTTTATGTTTTGGCAGAAAAGGCTATCTGAAAGCCAAGAGTTTGTTAATAACAACCAGGCATTTTTTTCTCAAACTAGTATCATTAAAGAAACTACAAATATAAAATAGCACCTGAACTTACCACAACTGGAAACAGGCAGTCTGAGTGGAATCACAAAAGTCAATACCCATTGCAACAGTAATGGATCCCCCAGGCTCAAGAGATTCTAGGAAATGAGATCATTTGAATGTAAAAACACAATGAATGTCACAAATAATGAACCAAACAAAATACTCAAAATTTTTCTAAAACCAAAGTTACTTATTACTGTAGTCAAGGATTTCTCTTGAAAAGTTCATGGTTTTATACTATTGTTTTTATAGGTTATAGAGGCAAGACCATAATGAATTACTTTGGTACTAATCTTTAGCACACACACTAGTCCTCAGGGGACTTAGAAGAGTTTATATACATTTAAAAGACAAACTTAAGGACAATAAGCTTAAAATTGGCAATGGGGAAAAATCCCACAAATTAGAACAGCTTTTAAGAGTTTTAAAGGGATACTGGAATAGTTAATCACCTTGGAAGAATATCAAGTAACTGTGCTCAGAAATTAACCAGGACAACTGGCATTTTGGGGGACCAAAATGACAAGTCTATTGGCATTATACAGAGGGTGGTTGAAAGGAAATCTGAATAGCATAAGATGAGACAATCTTAGAAAAGAAATAAGCTGGAGACATATTATAGTTTTTGGAATCCTTGGAGCTTCAATGGTACACTATCAATCAACTAACCTAGCTATGAAGCATTGCCACAACAAACAGACAATATCTGACATGCTCAGGTGTCACTTGTCCAATTCAGGTAAATTACTTTACTCATCTTATGATTTGAGTCCAGTTATCTTTTAGTTAGTTACATTTACTCTATACACCCAAGTGAAATTACAGAATCATACATTTGGAAGGGGCCCTATAGGCAAAATCCTATCTGTAAGAATATCCTCTACAACATCCCAACAGGTGGTTATCCAGACTCTAATCAAAGACTTCCAGTGAGAGGGAGGACAAGGCTTACTGCCCGTTCACTTTAGGACAGCTATTAGAGATCGGGCCATTTCATAATTGCTGGTTCAGTTCTCTTTTATCAATCCTGAATCTTCCTCTAGTTCTTCTTTATGTGGCCAAGTGAAAGGAGTCTATGGTCTCTTTCTCATCATGGCTATAATACTGATTCTAAGTTTTCTCTTCTCTAGGTTAAATATCTCCAGTTCCTTTGACTGATCTTTATTTGACAGTTTTTCTTACCACCTGTATTAGTCTCTTCTGAATGTTTTCCAATTTGATTAAGTCTATAACTCAAGTGTGGTACCCAGAATAGAAAACAATACTACAAATGTAATTTGACCTAGGCAGATTTATGATTTCCTTCATTCTGAATAGAATTCTTCTTAAGATAGCACTGGCCTTTTTTGGGGCTGGGGGCTAACAGGTCTACACTGTTAACAGTAGAATGAATTGTCAATTTAACTCAATATATTAACAGCTGTCAAACCATGTCTCCTCCATTTTATATTCATGAAGTTGATTTTTGGGGAATCCAATGTAGAATTTTACATTTTTTTTGAACCTGTTAAATTTCATCTTATTTATTTCTCCCAGTTACCCTAGCTAGTTGAGGCCTTTTAGAACTCTGATTTATCATTAACATAACTCTAAAAAATCTACATGAAAACATGAGTTACATATTGTGAAGAAATATTAGAAACATCCCCATTAAAAATAGTTCAAAACAGGATTGTCCATTTTTACTAATTCTAGTCAATGGCTTAAAAAAATAAATGATAGCTATAGCAATGTGTATTATGTTACAATTCATCTTTCATTTTCATGGGAGTGATCAAAAAAGTGATACATATAAGCAACCCTTTCCACATTGTAAAGATGCTGCAGAATTGTAGCCACTGTGTTTGTAGGCCACTTCATCATACAAGGACTTCACTTTACAGGACTGTAGAATGCCTTTGTTTCAAAAGTAAACATCCATTTTTTATTTCTGTATTGCTTTGAAGTCCACTCACCCTACTTAAGATTAACTGACTTGTGCTTGACCTACAGCAGCTCCCTAAGTATCTTGCTATTTTTTATTCTCCAGGTATATCCGGTCCAGTGCAGTTATGTGGTAGCAAGGAGCACAATACTAGAAGCTAGTGGTCATCTTAATGATGAACCTGTGTTTTTTCCTTCAGTGTTTCAGACTGATTTTTAAAAATTAATACACTTTATATTAGACTTGAAATCTTCCATTTTTTTAACATAACGACGTTTAGAGTATTTTGCCGTTTTAAGTCACCTCTAAAGAGGTACCTTTAAGTGAATGAATGATGCATTCTATACTTACTGAAAATATAATACAACAGTGAAATGGATTAAATATAATTTATGTACATACTGATTATGAAAGCAGATCTCTTTCAATACAATAATCTACTTCTCTGCCTTACCTAAAATGATAAAGCAAAGAATATATTCACTTTTGAAACTGCCTTTTCTCAACTACAGAAGTCTGGATCTCTCCACTGCACACAATCTTTACCTTTAAGGGAGGCTTTGTATATGTAGAAAAGACTAGCCAACAAAAATATTTATCCAAGTCCTTTCTCCTAAGGAAGGCAAACCTGTAGAATAGCTCACTGCCCAGTTTTTACTATTTATTCAATGTTATATAAACTATGTTGATGCTGGTAAAAATTATGACTATGTGAGGTTGCCCTCCCCCCCGCCCCGAATATTTATCAACCCAATGCTGCTATTCTCTCAGTAATTTGCTTCATTTCACAGAATTTAGTGTTGGCAAGGATTCTTAGAGAATTTATTGTTTAGCTCCTCATTTTATTGATGAAGAAACAGTCCTAGAAAGGCTAAATGATTCGTCCAAGGTTACATACCTAGAACCAAGGTTTCCCAAGTCCAGTATTCTTTTCATCAGATCTTACCACCTTAATTTAGTTAGTCTTTATTTCTCAAACAGCCTATCATTAAATAGTATGCTGCACAAGTGGTAGATGAAAATCTTTGTCTGGAACTATTTTAGATTCTAGGTTAACAAATGATGTCAATTACTATTAAAAGGCAGTACAGTAATGTTACCTCTGTTTCTTCATTTATTATTCTATCCATATTCATCCTTTATTCTCCTTCCTATGTTCATCTAGATGTGCTAAATAAATTCTAGGAGTACTCCTTGCTCTTCTTCCATTCCCAAAGTGTTTCCATTGATGAGTGATCCATGAGGATAGTATGAAGCCTCACATATTGTATTTAATTGTTAGTACCCAATTGTAAGGAAAAATAACATGCTTCAGTAATGAAGTGCTTTATAAATATTATCTCATTTAATCTTCACAATAAAATTGGGAGTTAGGTGCTATTATTATCCGCATTTTAAATATGAAGAAACTGAGGTCAAGTGTCTTGCCCAAGGTTAAACAGCTAGTAAGTACCTGAGGCTTGATTTGAACTCAGGTCTTTCTAACTCCAGGATTAGTGTTCTATCCACTCTGCCACCTAGCTTTCTAGAATTTGGAGAATTATATACAATTAGATGGATTAAGTAATTGGGTAAAGAGTTAGAGAAAGTTATAGGCCAAGAAATAAAATTAAGATTGTAACTGGACTTTCCAAATATATATAAACAAGTTATTAAAATAACTGAATAGGGGTCAGCTAGATGGCGCAGTAGATGGAGCACCGGCCCTGGAATCAGGAGTACCTGAGTTCAAATCCGGCCTCAGACACTTAACACTTACTAGCTGTGTGACCTTGGGCAAGTCACTTAACCCCAACTGCCTCATGAAAAAAAAACAAACAAAAAAACCAAAACAAAATAAAATAAAATAAAATAACGGAATAGTAGGCACATATAGAAAAAAGGTTCACATTAGTCCAGTTATTGCTAATGTAAAACAGGTTAGGATATTAATCGGCTAGTGTTGGACATTAAACTAAAGGATTATTTTGGTTTTCTTGTAAAACAGAATACTCACTTAAGGTGTGACTAGGCTAATTTATAAATTGAACTGAATGTTTATGCAAATGTTCATTTACAGTCCATATAGGTATTCTGGTTTATGCTAAATATAAAACATTAGATCACTTTTAACATTTGCCCATGCTGATGCCTAAAAATGGGTGGGATATATACATAAAACTATCTGTCCTTCACTTCTGAAGATGAAACTAGGAGTAGTAATTACAATATGTGGGTGGTTGAAGAAACTAATGCTGGACCAGTAACTATTTCTACGCTGTGCATGTACTATTACAGAATTTAGGTAACTGACTGTGGGATGGACTCCAGTTTACCCTTTACTTCTATCATCAATGTGTTCAACCTCTATCATTCCTTACCTTGGGTGAAAAATCTTGTTCAGTTAAAACTGGTATTCTTTGTTTGTTTTGGGTTTTTTGTTTGTTTTTGAAGGGCAATGGGGGTTAAGTGACTTGCCCAGGGTCACACAGCTAGTAAGTGTCTGAGGCTGGATTTGAACTCAGGTCCTCCTGAATCCAAGGCTAGTACCTTATCCACTGCGCCACCTAGCTGCCCCCCCAAAATTGGTATTCTTTAATATGCAATTTTCTTTTGGTTGGTTGCTTATAAAATCATCTTCCAGTCATTGTAATCTTAAGAGTTTTATTATAGTAATGTGCCTGGGTGAGTCTGGATTTATCCCTGATGGCATATCCTGTGAATTTTGTAATCTGCCCCTTGATTTTAATATTTCTGGAAATTTGTCTTAAACAGTTTTATGAAATATGGTGATAAGAGTATTTCTTTATTCACTATTTTTAAAATGTGTGGTCTTAGGTGCTGAGTTCTGTCCTGTAGATCTGTTACTTTTGTTTGCAAAGCTTCCAAGCATTCCTCCACTTGGGTCATCCACCCCTTGAATTCCTTTACCCCTTGTTTATATGCTTCAGGGGTGTTTCCAAGTTACTGAGTTTCATCATTTTGTCTTGTTCCTTCTTCACTAATTTCATTTCTTCTTTTTCCCCCTAAGTTTATTTATCATTATCCATTTTATAGCTTTGACTTCATTTGACTTCATTTCTAAGGCTACTGTTGAGGTTAATTTGTCACATTTCCCTTTCTGTGTTTTTCCTTGAGCTTCTTTTGATCTATATTCTTTATCCTTTGTTTTGGAGTGCTTCCCATCTCTTCTGGATCATTTTTCCTTTCCTAGGAAATAATTGTCTTTGAGGTGTTTGGGGTTTTTTGTTACTGCTTTTGAGGGGGCACAGAGGCAGCTCAACTCTCTTGCTACCCTTTAATGCACCATCTCTCCTCAAAAATGCAGAACTTCACAATCTCAAGGGATCTTTTGAGAGATCATAATTTTGCAGATAAAAAAAATGAAGCCCAGAGAGGGTGACTTGCTCAAGGTCAAATAGCTTGGTAGGTAAAAATGACCTTAATGTCTTCAGCTATTTCAAAACATTATTTAATTGTATTTATGTTTTGGGTGTGGGGAGAGGGACTTATGACTGGCTTAATACTTTTGCTTAATAATAATAATAATAATAATAATAATAATAATAATAATAATAATAAAGGTTTCAGTGTTTATAGCTACACAGCATACTAGCTAATCTGAGCTTGTTTTCCAGAAGTACAAAAGTTCAGAGATGTATAGCTCTGTAAGCTATGTTGTCTGGTGTCCTTCAATACACAGGACCACAGGGCTAGAGCTGGAAAAAAATTAAGAAATTATCTGCTCTAACCCCCTATTTTTACAAATGAAGAAACTAAGGCCCAGAGAGATTAAGTCACATGCTTACAATCACACAGGGAGGATATAGGAGAGTCAGCATCTAATGACTACAAATCTGGTACTCTTCTACCATCTCTTCATTTAATGTTTTCTAACCTGAGCCTGTTGGGAAATAGTTCTTAGGTGCTAGCATCAGATTAACCAACAGTGGACCAAGTATCTATATGAAAAGCACTAGGGTCAGGATTCTTATAATGGTACAATGGTATTGCTCCAAATATGGCAGAATTTTTATAACCTGAGACCTACTGATGACCCTGCGTAGTCACTCAGTATTCTGAAAGACAAGTAGATTGTACTGATGAAATGCTTTAAGAAGCTGGATATCCACCATGAATTGACTTTAGTTATTTCACTGTATAGGAAGGGAGGTAATCTGGCTGCCTTATGGACCCTTAGCTAGTTTTGGAGTTTGTCATTGTATTACTGGCAAGTGTTTACTATTTTCTCCCAAATCATGCTTCACCTTCTTGATTTGTATTTCTACTTTTGTAGAAATCTTATATTTAATTTTTTTTATTCTCTTTATACTTATTTAACACATACTATATGTGCATGTGGTATCTTTCTGTTAGGATTTAAGTGTATTGTGAATAGGGATTGTTTCATGCTATGAATTTAACTTCTCGGATCCTATCACTTCACCTGGCCCTGAGAAGGTGTTTAATACATGCTTGTTGCTTGATTAACTGAAATTGTGATTGGCCCCTCCAGTACCAGATAGACTTTCTTGAATGTCCCATAATACTAAGCCAGGAGAAAAAATAGGAATACATTTTTCTCCCCATTGCTACTCCTAGCAATACTTCCTTTTTTAGCAACTAATTCCTCTTTGTTTGAAGCTGGCACACCCCCACCCTACCCCCCAATATGCACTTATATACATGTGTGTATATGTAAATATGTGTGTATAGATATAAATATGAAACCCTTTCTAGATCCTAATATCTAGATGGAGATTATACACCCCTTCTCTTCCCCTCTTCTCTAGATCCTGGTAGCAGTTATCTACCAGTCCCCAGGTCATTCTCACTGCTTTCTCAAGGAGTTATAATCAGCTTAGCCTGCATAGATTTTATTCAGACAAAGATGTTTGCATGTTGTTTCCCCCATTAGACCATGAGGTCCTTGAGAGTAGGCAATGTCTTCTGTCATTTCAAAAAATTTCCAGTGCTTGGCACAATACCTGGCACATGCTAAGGGACCAACTGGCTAATTGACTTCCTCCCCATCTCTACCATAGCCCATAGCCCTTATACTTGAGGACTTTTCAAAACACCTTGGCCTGCAAAGTCGCTAGTCTCCTTAAATCCCATGACCTTAACTTTCACTCTACCTCATGCATACACAGAGAAGTCATACCCTTGATCTCCAATCACTTGTGTCACTCACATTATTGAGAACTTTGACATTTCACCACCTAACCATCATTTCCTATCCTCTCTCTCCATGTGCCTCAATTCTCCCTTCTAAACCTATTGGTCACAGTCACTTGGTGACTGCCTCAGAGCTCTCCCAGGTCATCAATTCTATTGGGAGCTGACTTTCCCCTTTCTCAATCTTGACTCTATAGTTAATCAGCTCAACTCTATCCTGCTCTAAGCTCCTGAATCATTCTCTTTTCTTATCCATTCATTCCTTGCTAAACTCTAAACCTGGGTTTCCGATATCATCTACTTTCTCTGCTCTGACTGTGCTATGCTGGAGGAAGTCACATAACTTTGATAACGAGGCCTCTGGCAAATTAATGCTAGCCAATCTCAACTGGGTCCTTGTTGCTCCACAGAAACCCTCTTCCCTTCCCTGACTGGCACTCCTCACAGCAATTATACCAAATTTCTTCTTTTTCCAAGTCTCCTATACATACAACTCCCTTATGTCTCCTCCCAAGATCTTACCTCATATTTTACAGAGAAAATAGTGGCGATATGTCATAAACACACTTCATTACTCTATTCAGTACCTACCCCCCAAATTCCTTGATATTTTCCTCAATCTCTCCTTTACTCCTTTTTCTGATAAAGAAATAGCCCTTCTCTTCATCAATACCAACTCCTCTATTTGTGTCCATATTCCTATCACTTAATGCCTCCTCCAGGAGTGACATCTCAGTCATCCCCACTACTCCTAATATTTCATCTCTATCTACTGGCTCTTTCTTTATTGCCTACAAATATGGCCAGGTCTTCCCCACCCTTAAAAAAAATACCCCAAACCAAAAAAAAAAAAAATCCACATTTCCATTTGATCCTACCAACCCTTCAACCTGGATCTCTCATTCCTTTCAGAACCAAACTCCTAGAGGGAAAAAAAGACTGTTTATACTTGTTGCTTCTACTTCCTCTCCTTTAATTCACTTCTCAACACATTCCAATTTTGCTTCTCAGTTCACTACTCACTTGAAACTTCTGCCTCCAATGTTAGCATTGATTTCTTAATCAAATTAGCCTTTTCCTGGTTTTTATCCTTCTTGACCTCTATAGCACCCGGATGTCCTTTAGCATCTCAAACTCAACATGACCCATAAAGAATTCATATCCTTATCTCCAAAACATTCTTCTTCCTTTCCAACTTTGCCAAAGGCAAAGCCACCCAGATCTGCAAAGTTGGTGTCATTCTCATTTCTCCATTCTGTCTCATTACTTATATTTAACCAGTTGCCAAGTCTTGCCAATTCTACCTCCAAAACATCTCTCACATCTGTCCCCTTCTCTTGACTCATGGCTACTATTATTTATCATTTTTGTCTGCCTCCACTCTGTCCTTTCTTCATTCCATCCTCCACCCAGAGGTCAGTGATATTCTTAAACCACAGGTCTTTCTGTATCATTCCTCTGCTGAAGCAGTTCCAATGTCCCCCTCTTGCTTTTGGTTTAAAATATAAACTCCTCTGTTTGAGAGTTAAAACTCTTTAAAATCTAACTCCAACCTATCCTTTTAGATTTATTTCATGTTACGCCATAGAACTTAAGCTGTGTTCTTATCAAGATGATTTATTGCCTCTTCCCCCATGTGGGATCCTTTCCTTTCTTATTGCCACCTCTTGGTCTTCTCAGCTTCCTTCAAAGGGAAGCTTATGTTCATTCCGCTTCCTACAGGAGGATATATCTCCTGATCCTACTACTTGTGAGTGCTCTCCCATCTTAAATTGCTTTACATTTGCTTTCTATATACTTTGCATTTACTAATCTAAGTATCTGTTTCTCGTTCCCTCCATCAGAATATGGTTTTTGAGGACAAGGATTGATTCTTTTATTATTTTTTTTTGTCTTTATATCCCTGGGACCTTGCAGATAATAGATGCTGTCACATAAATAGATGTATTTATTAAATACCACTGCATAATGGTTAGGACAGAATTTAGTATGCTATGGGCACTCAATAAATCATAACTGAGTCAATGACAAATTACTCTCTTAAATACTTGGCTATGAATGGGAAAGTAGTGCTAAGAAAGTGATATTCATTTGTATTTATTTCTCAGTTAAAGTAGTAATACTAAGTTTATTATATTTCTTCTGTTCCACATTGGCCATTAAAAGGTCAATTCATCGACTCATGCCAGCTCCAAGAAATGTTAATACTGTTCTACTGTTTTAACCTTTGGATAACATTTCTAATGTTTGAAAAACTCATATTTCAGTTTTTAAAACTAAGCTATAAGTTTTTAACTCAGTGAAACAAAAAGTTATATTGCAATCAAAGAAAAGACTACCTATTTTTGATATTCATAACTTTTCTAGCAATACTTAAATTTCAATATAATCTAATAGAAATCAGATAGGGGAAGTTTTGATAGGACACTTGCACTTCATTTACCTATTTCTTTTTTTATTACTTTTAAAAAATTAATAAAGTATTTTATTTTTTTCCCGTTACATGTAAAGATAGTTCTCAACTTTTGTTTATACAAGCTTTCCAATTTCAGATTTTTCTCCCTCCCTCCCCTCTCCCCTAGACAGCAGGTAATCTGATATATATATATATATATATATATATATACACACACACACACATACACACACACATAATAACATTAAACATATTTCTGCATTAGTCATGTTATAAGAGAAAAATCAGAGCAATGATGAAAAACCTCAAAATAGAAAAACATCAGCACCAAAAACAAAAGAAATCGTATGGTTCATTCAGCATCTATACTCCACAGTTCTTCCCCCCCCCCCCCCGAATTTGGAGATCCTCTTCCATCACAAGTTCCCTAGAACTCTTCTGTACCATTGCATTGGTGAGAAGAATATAGTCCATCACAGTAGATCAACACTCAATGTTGATGATACTGTGTACAATGTTCTTCTGGTTTCATCTCACTCATCATCAGCCCACGCAAGACCCTCCAGGTTTCTCTGAACTCTTCCTGCTCATCGTTTCTTACAGCACAATAGTATTCCATTGTATTCATATACCACAACTTGTCCAGCCATTCCCCAGTTGATGGGCATCCCCTCAACTTCCAATTCCCTGCCACCACATAAAGAGCAGCTATAAATATTTTTGTACATGTGGGTCCCTTTCCCCTTTCCATGATTTCTTTGGGATTTCTTAATTACTAAATTACTAAAACTGCATTGAACATATTCTAAAATCAATTAATGTCAGTTCACATCTTCTTTACTCTTGTTGATCCTGTAGGAAAAGCACTTGCCATTCAGTAGAAATACAAAATATTTTACTATTTTGTTTGGCAGCTTTAACCGAGGTTATCATAGTCTCCTAACTGTCAGATCTGAATGGCCTTTCCTCAGTTATTACCTTTGCTGATCACTGATCATCATCAACAGGATATGTATGCCACAGGCATCTCAGATAAATGTCCAAAGGAGAAGTCATAATCTTTCTCTCTAAAACATCTCCTCTTCAAACTTACCCAATTCTGTCAAAGGCACTACCATCTTTCAAATCACTCAGCTTTGTAACCTGGGAGTAATTCTAGAATCTTCAGTCCCCCTCAACTTCCATATCTAATCAGCTGCCAAGTCTTGTTTCTATCTCCACAATATATCATCTATCTGCCTGCTTCTTTCCACACATACAGTCACTACCTAGCTAAGGCCCTCATTACCCTTCACTAGGACAACTGCAATAACTTTCCTTTCACCTTTCATTCCCCTCTATGCAGCTATCAAACTGACGACCATGTTACTCACAAGTGATTCTATGTCTTTAGGGATCAAATAAAAACTCCTCTATTTGATTTCTTAACACTGGCTTCCTTCAAAGTTCAGATCTAGTGCCAGCTCCTATAGGAAACTAATAGTGAAGGCAATCCCAACAGTACCAAAATTACCAGTCTATGTTTTGTATGATGTAAGTCCAGATTCTTTCCATTCAGTGGAATCCTGGCTCCACGAGAGGAGGGTCGAGTTCAATTCTGTCTTTCTACCTCCAGTGCCTGACATATAATAGTTGTTTAATAAATGCCTGCTTATTGAAGAAGTATATATTGCGAAGAATGACTTGCTCCACCGAATGACTTAAGAGTGAAAGACTATGGGTCAACAGGCTAAGGATTTCATAGGCATGAAGCCCAAAAAAAGAAGAGTCATGGTCATACAAATTTAAATTCTTTACTACCTGCAGTCAGTCAAGAAGCATCTATTAATTGCCAACTGTGGCCCAGGTGCTGTGCTAAGGTGCCATCTCTAACCCCTTTCTCCTTATTGTTTTCTTTCACTTCACAGAATGAAGAAATGAAAGGAGATGAAGGTCAGGTAGAGGGACTGGAGCCTGACTGGGAAAGGCAAACATAGGAAGCTACTAGAATGGTTGTTTGAGAGGTATTCAGGTCCATTGTCATCTCTTCTCATATCTCATTATCCATGGGTTAATGAAAACTGAACTGTTTCTGAGAAGCACGATTTAGCCTTAAGAGTAGAGAAAAATCTGAAGAACATGAATACAGATGAAATGTAAAATGAACAATAATCAAGAGTCTACTAATAGCCAAAAGAGCATAAACACAGTATTTTCTACTTCAATTTTTAGGAGAATATATCCTTTACAGAATTAAATATTTATCACTCTGTATATTAAGCATTTATCACTCTGTAAAATTTTAATGTATAATTATTATTTACCTATTGGGTTAAACACATGCATCCGCATGCCTGAAGGCAGCTTTTTATCAGAGAGGTGGATATTCTCAATCTTCTGATCAGTCGTATTATTTAGTGTCACTTGTACTGAGACCATTTGATCACCAAAAATGCAAGGCTGTCTTGGAAAGTGATAACTGGCGGCTAATCCTTTGCCACTCATTCGATGAAGCAGCTCATGAGTCTTCATTGGCACAAAGACTGGAGTACTGACCTGTCAAAGAGAAAGAGATTTTAAAATTAGTGAATAACAGACTAAATAGTTTGCAAGGAATATTAGAGTGAAATGGCAAGTTAAAGGATACGTGTTTTTATAAACATGTCATTGACTGTTAGATGTCACAATAATCAAAACTAATAGAAAATGGTTTACAAAAAAATCAGTTGAGAAACATCAAAATTAAAGAGTCAGAATTATAAAAAAAATACCTCCAAAGTAACTATATAAAAAAAATTTTGTACTGTAATTGCTAAGAGTAGCTGACATTTATATAGTGTTTTAAGGTTTACAAAGTGCTTGATATTTATTATCTCATTTGAGTCTCACAACAATAGGCAAAAATAATTTATCTACATCTATTATTCTGACAATAATCATGGGAAAATACTACTGACAAATGAGCCTTCAAAGTATTTATTAAACTAGGCCTAATTTTCAGCCCATGTAACACTGCCATAAGATCAAAGGCTAATGGAAGGAAAAAACGTAAAGTTGAAAATTAAATTTTATTAAGTGTTGCCTTCCTGATGAAGCTGATGAGCTCTTATTTTCCTGGTATAATTTCCCATTATTTCTGGAGTCTTCTCCCTCCCAGGCCCCCAACAACAACAACAAATTAGAATGTACTGTCAGAAATGGCAATATTTATTTCCATCATTATCTGCAGTGCTTTAAATATGACTGTGTGCAGTAAGAAACCATGTTAGTGCTAACTATCCATCAAAACTCTATCACCAACACAAGCTTAATTCTCCTCATAGGCATTATTTGAAGAGAAGGCTGATTTTAATCACTTTGGGATTACAGGAGACTATGTTAAATTCTTTTTCCTAAGAAAGTAACCCAATCCAACTCATCTCTTGGTGCCTATCATCATTGTAATAGATCTAAAATCATTATTAAACTTCCAAGCACTTTCACTAAGCTAAATTTTTTGTGTCTTTGCTTTCATGATTACATTATTACAAATGAACATCACATCCAATACCGAAATATTCACACTGAATAATATATAAGGAAAGCAACCAGCAAAGTGACCCACACATAGGAGGTGCTTAATAAATAGCTGCTAAATATTGAATATGTTGAAAGGAGAGTGCACACCCTTTGGAGTAATTTTAGAAAGCTTACACTAATAGAATTTCACCTTCATTTTCACCAATAATACAATTTCACTTTATTCTACTTGTCCAACCTCTAAGAATAGCATAATTAGCATTACTCTGCTTAGGCATTTATAAAACACTTTACTTCTGCAAAATAGCTAACTCAATTATTGTCTCATTAATTTTCATTTCCTGTAATGTTAAGGATGGCATTAGGCCCATTCATTCTACATTCAGCCTTTTTGATAATGATGATAATATAACTTTACATCTGTATGATGACTTATAGTTTCCAAAGCACTTCCTTTGGTAAGTTCAGGATATTTTTCCTTAAATATAAAGAGTTCCTTTCAAAAGGAAGACCAAAAAGTTTTTTCCATCCTTCTTTTCAAACTATTTGTTTTGTGTGTGTGTTTTTAAAAATTTTATTCTTGTGGACTTTTAACATAATCATCAGGCAAAAATTTCTTCATGTAGGCTTATTGTAGGATGAGACTGTTCTGGATATTCAGAAGTGTAGGGGTAGTAGTTAAGGCACATGGAGAAGATAAGCCAGGCTTGAAGTTTGGGAGGGTGCAGTTGGTCTAAAGACAGAATGAGCAAGAGTTCCAAAAGTACAGGGCAGAGGAGTGATGGAGAACAGGGAAGGACAGAGAGAGGACAAAGAATACATTCAAGAGATGGGAGGCTGAGAGTGAGATGGAAACACAGACATTTCAGAGCTCACGATCATAAAGGAAAAGGTTTGAACTCATGGTAGGGTTGGTCTAAGGTAAGTCCATTCCTCTGGGTGACGTAAGAAGAATGGAGATCAGAGGTAATTCTAGTTCTAGGTATTTGTAGAGAGAGGTAATGAGCTGTAGAATTGGGAGGCCTCCATGCTTGAGCATGCTTGAAAGGACATCAGTGTGTAAACCAAAGTCTCCCAAAATGAGAAGACGGGTTGGAGTGGGTAAGATTATAAACAAGGTGCTCAGCTACTTGAAAGAGAAGAGTGACCTGGATAATGGCAGATGAAAGCAAAAAGGGTTAGAGAAGTTAATATAAACTTATGGAAAGAAACTCAAAGGTTTTGAGGGTGTGGGGTGATGGTGTAAAGGGAGAGTCTGGATGTAGCAGTAGGGAGCAAAGAGCCGACCAACCCCCTTACTTAGCCTGGTGTGTCAAGGGGCATGTGAAGAGAAGCTAGGTCTGGAGAGTGTGGGCCAGGGTTATTTAAAGGCTTGTTGCTTGTATTCATGTGTGAATGAATGAACATAAGTACCCCAAATAGCTTATTTTTCATTGATGCAATAGACCAAAGAGATGAGAATATAGATAGAAGTAAATGATTTTTTTGATTCAGCAAATGGGGTTATGAATGATAAGAATTAGAGCACCAATCAATGAAGTAATCAGCAAGTATTTTATTAAATGTCTGCTACATAACAGGCACTGTTCTAGGTGTTGGAGGGACAGATTCAAAAGTGAGACTAGTCTTTGCCCTCCAGAAGCTTATATTCTAGTAATGGTAAACACATCTAAGCAAATAGAGTATATATACAAAATAAATATAAAGGAATCTGGAGGGAGAATGCTAACAATGGGGAGAATAGGCAACAATGCTCCTCCTCCCACATTAGGGGGGAGTCCACAGGGGCTAATGCCCTTACTTCTTGGAAATTATGTTGTATTAACTTTTTTGTTGTTGTTGGGCAGTGGGGGTTAAGTGACTTGCCCAGGGTCACACAGCTAGTAAGTGTTAAGTGTCTGAGGCCGGATTTGAACTCAGGTACTCCTGAATCCAGGGCTGGTGCTTTATCCACTGCGCCACCTAGCCGCCCCTGTATTAACTTTTTAAATATTTTGATTCACTTATCAGGCCACCTAGCCTCCAGAGGACTCAGTTTCCTCCTCTGTAAAATTGTAGGAACATTGTGCAAAGTCACACAACAAGAGGGTAGTCATTCTCAATCCAGTATGCTGTCCTGGTCCTTGATAAATCACATTTTACTTTCCTGGTAAAGCACATTTTTTCACTGCTTCCCCCACCCCCCTCCCTCCCTCCCTCCCTCCCTCCCTCCCTCCCTCCCTCCCTTCCTTCCTTCCTTCCTTCCTTCCTTCCTTCCTTCCTTCCTTCCTTCCTTTCTTTTTTATTGTGGTGCAATGAGGATTAAGTGATTTGCCCAGGGTCACACAGCTAGTAAGTGTCAAGTGTCTGAGGCCAGATTTGAACTCAGTTCCTCCTGAATCCAGGGCCGGTGCTTTTATCTACTCCGCCACCTAGCTGCCCCAAAGCACATTTTTTCCAAAACATTCTCTTAATGGTACTGAATTTACCAAAACTGGACTATTAAGACACAAAGATAGGGATGGGGACCTGTGATTTCACTGTCTGAGGGAACCCCTGGGATGAGACCTTTGCCTCTACCAATATAGGTTGGCAACTTCATTATAACTCACACTCTTAGAGAGGTGTCTGGAGCATCAAGAGGTTAAGTGACTTGTCCAGGGTCACACAGATAGCATGTCTGGAGAAAGACTTCAACCCAGGTCTCCCTGGCTTTGGAACTAGTTCTCTTAAACATTAAGACATATGCCAGGAACAACTGTTATAAGGATACAGTTTCTGAAGTCCTTGGCTAATGTTTCATTTTAAAAACTTTCAATGTATAAAGAAAGCATCAAAGCATCAAAAATTTGAATTCAATCTTAATATGAATTGGGCCTACTGTGATTCTTGAAGATGTGATTAGTCTGGTAATTGCAGTCACTCTAAAATAAAAACCTTCCCCCAAGAGTTAACCAAACAAGAAACATCTAGCAACAATAAGATGATAACCCACTACAAATCTTTACACAGCATATGTTTAAATAATAAAAAAAGTCGTTTGTGTACCTTTGGATGGTTTATGAAAATAACCAATCAATTCTGCAGACACAACATTATTTCTAAAGGAAATCTATGTGACTCATGATGCCTGTAGATACACAGAGACAAACCACACATATTTTATCAGTTTATTACAGTAAGCAAATAAGCGTGGAATGAGAGTGCACATAACTGTCTACTTAGCGCTTACTGAAACATTTATAAGAGCTGTTATCTCCCTAATAACAGACAGACAGCGTGCAATTTTAGAGAGGAGAAAAGCTTCATATTTTTTAACACTTCACTAAAAAGTAACTGAAGAGTGTAAAATGAAAAATACTCTGTGCAGTTAGCTGGTAATGGACCATATTATCAACTCAAGTTAGATTTATAGGATACAAACTAGTCACTAATAGTTATTTTATGACATAGCATGTCTGCTTTTTTTGGAGATTATTAAGATTAAAGTTGTAAAACTTTTTTGAATATAGCTATTCAAAATGATTGAATTATAAAATTTAAAATGAGAATTGAAAAAATAAAGCATGGAATATCAAAGTAGCTCCTTAAGAATGAAGCTTATTTAACATTACCCTTAACATCTAAAAGGCATTTTTATACAAAGCTTTCCACAAATAAGGGCATTGCTTTATTTTACACTCTGAATATTATTAACTTTAGTAGTATTAATTAGTAGCAGTTATTCACAATAATTCTAAACAATCTTTTTGGTTTCCAAATTTCAAAAATATAAAAATATTACAGAATAAAGACAATTCCTCTGTTTGACTCATTTTATTCCTGGTATCTGTTTAGGTTTGTGATTTATAAAAATGACCAAATGCCAACAAGACTATAAATAGGGATACATTCTCATCTTTACATGAATGGCTCTAACTAAACACAATGTACACTGTGCCTCAATTTGTAAGAGTCATAACCTTAAAAAAACAAAAACACAGTACTGTCACATTGTCCTTTACACAGAAAATGTGGTGAATAGGCTTCTATTCCATCTTCAATGCCCTGTAATCAGTCTGGTATGTAATAAAGGACTTTAAGATGGACCCAACAGACTATAACCCTAACTGCAAAGATGAAGTTAAGACAAAAAATCAACTTATTTGAATTTCCTATCAAATACTGTTTTACATAAATGGTTTAAAACAAAGACAATTGAGTGTAGAGGAAAGTTCACTGGGTCTGGATCTGAAAGCTTAAATTTTAATCTCTGTTATTTATAGACTGTCTAAGTTTAGGTAAGTCACTTAACCTTTCACCTCTCAGAGCTTCAGTATCATGATCTTGAAAAGAAGGGGTTAGATAAGATGACTTCTAAGGTCCTTTTTAGCTTTAATATTCTGTGATAATGTAATTGTATCTCTTTTATTTAGCTAAATTTGAAAAAATGTATAAAGCAATTGTGATAACTGTCAAAAGTCAATTCAACAGTTTAAGAAAGGGTTTTTCAAAGGGTTTTATTAAGAACCTGTGAAGAGGGCAGCTAGGTGGTGCAGTGGATAACACACCGGCCCTGGATTCAGGAGCACCTGAGTTTAAATCTGGCTGTGTGACCCTGGGCAAGTCACTTAACCTTCATTAACCTCCCATGGGGGGAGAAGAATCTGTGAAGGATTCTTCTGTGTAAGGTACTAGGAAACTCAAAGTTTAAATAAGTAGTTCTCATCCTCATAGAGCTTAAAATTTAGTAGGGGAGAAAGCTACACAGACAATCACACAATATGGAGGCATCATGGTGCAATGGAAGGGGGACTGAGGTTTGATTCCCATCTGTTTCTTACTATCTCTGTGATCTGGGGCCAGTCATGATCTCTCTAGGCCTCAACATGCCTTATTCTAAAAACGAGGGAGATGGACTAATGTTGTCTGAGGGAGATGACTAATGTTGTCAACTAATGTTGTTGAACTTCCAGTTCTATGACATCAAAGGCCATTTGTTCTAACCCACAAAAGGGATGCTCATTACATGCCCAACCAGTGGTCAGCTGTCTATGTATAAAGACCAGCAAGGAGAGGGAATTAACACTCTCTCAAGACAGGCCATTCCACTTTTGGAGTTGTGCCTGCAACTCCCACCTATGTGTGCTTCTGGTTTTGTCTTCTAGGGCCAAACTGAACAAGTCTACTTCCCACCTCCTTATGATAGTCCTTCAAATAACTAGAACGCAGCTACTATTTCCCTCTTCCCTCCACCCCGCCCAAATCTATTCTCTGGTCTAAATATCCCCCTCCTTCAACTTATTCCAACACCCTGTTTATCCTCCCATGCACAGTCTGTATTTTATCACATCCTTCTTAAAATGCTCAAAATGCTCAAAACTGACCATTCCAGATGAGCTCTGATGAAGGCGGAATACACAGTGAGACTACTGTCACCATACCATTCCTGGAAACTATGCCTCTCAAATGCAGTCCAAGATTACATCAGATTTTTTGGCTGCTATACCACTCTGCTGCCTCATATTGAACTTTTAACCAATAAAATCCCCAGATATTTTTCAGAACAACTGCTACCTACTCAAGCCTCCCTCAGTCTCTACTAATGACATGACTTTTTGTGCCCAAGAGTAAGACTTTACATTTATTCCTATTGAATTTCATCTCATCACATTCAGCCAACTGTTCTAACCTGTCAAGATGTTTGGATACTGACCGTTATACAGTGTTATAGTTTTGTGTTATTTGCAAACTATAACCTCTGAGCTTCCTTCCAGATTCAAATTTATAATATTAAAATATATGTACAAGAGGTGCAAAATATATTTAAGGTATTCTAGTTGGCAATGGAACTTCAATAGAAATCCCAAGAAAATATTTATTGTATTACACACAAGAGACACAGAGGATACAGTAATGTTATCAGTTCTAGTCACTGCCCACGTGGAGTTCATAATCTATGAGGAAAGAAGCAGCTTGGTATAGTCGAAAGTGGTATATTAGTGGTATACTGCTGGACTTAGAGTCAGGAAAACCACCTTTCGAACTCTGCACAATAATTCAGACATGTCATAGCAGCATGACCTTGGACAAGTCCTTTACTTCTCTACCTCAATTTTCTCATCTATAAAATGAGGGGGTTGGATGTGATAACTTCTAAGGTCTCTTTCTGCTCTAAACGCATTATCTCAGGAAGACTATAGAATGTACATAGTTAAGTGTTAGACTAGGTACTTGGAATCATGATAAAAGGGAGACCACTTGGGATGTTTATCAGCTAAGCCTCAATTTTGCTACATGACCAGCACATCTCCCCTCCCACATAAATTTTCCTGATATTAACCTTCAATTTCTTATTTGTAATGTTTTCCATCACTTCATAAGCCATTTAAAATAATTACACAATCACACTAGGGCCAGTTCACTGCAAATAAACAGAGTCAAGAGATGGAGCACAGTTTTTGTGGAACAGCTAATATGCCAGTGTAGCTAGTGTATTGAGGAGATTAAGTGTAATAAGACAGAAAAGGTAGGAAGGGCCCAGGTTGTGAAGGGTTTTAAAAATAACAAACAGAGGGGGCAGCTAGGTGGCACAGTAGATAGAACACCGGCCCTGGAGTCAGGAGGACCTGAGTTCAGATCTGACCTCAGACACTAAACACTAGGTGTGTGACCCTGGGCAAGTCACTTAACCCCAATTGCCTCATTAAAAAAAAAAAAAAACAAACAAAAACCAAAACAAAACAGAGCATTTTATTTCCAGACCTTGCTACCATGATGCCTCAGCCACTGTATCATCCTAGAACTTCTTCAAGAACCTGTGGTCTCTTCTCCCTGGCGAGCCTCCATTTTGGGAAGGGGCCCAGGATGGCCAGTTTTCATTCCCTCCAGACTCTCCTTCTGCCCCGCTCCCCCCAACCCCTTTTTCTAGATCCCTCCTGTTTATGTTGCTTTCCCTGTTAGAATGTAAGCTCCTTGAGGAGCTTTTCTTTTTGCTGGTGTTTGAATCCACAGAACTAAAGTGCCTGGTGCATGGGAGGTACTTAATAAATGCTTTCTACCTTGCCTTTCTATCTGATCCTGTAGTAAGAGGGAGCCACTAGAGTTTGGCAAGTAGATTAATGACGTGGCTGACAGCTAGAAGGATGGACTGGAGAAGGTGGAGACTTGAGGTTTTGTAGTTTGCTGTTCACTTGTTTCAATTGTGTCTGACGCTTTGTGACCCCATTTAGGGTTTTCTTGGCTAATATACTGGAATAGTTTGCCATTTCCTTTTCCAGCTTATTTTACAGATGAGGAACTGAGGCAAACAGGATTAACTAACTAGCACGAAGTCAGTCACACAGTTAATAAGTGTCTGAGGCCAGTTCTGAACTCAGGAAGATGAGTCTTCCTGACTCCAAGCCCAGCGCTCTATCTTCTGTATCATCTACCTGCCCATGAGACTTGAGGCAGGGGAGAACAATTAAAAGGCTACTGCAATAGCCTAATCATCAAAAGATGATTAAGGCCTGTATGAGTGTGGTAGCTGTAAGTAAGAGTGGAGAGTAGGAAGCATATACAAGAGATATGACGAAGGTAAAAACTGCATGATTGGATAAGTTGGGGAGAGTATGAGTGGGGAGTGAAAGACGACAGTGAAATTATGAGCCTGAATGGCTGGGAGGATGGTGGTGCCCCTAAATGTAATAGGCAAATTTGGAAGAGATGAGGGACTACAGAAAAAGAAAATGAGTACTATTTTTCATGTTGAATTGGAAGTGTCCATGAGACATCAAATTCAAGATGTTCAAAAGACAGTTTGTGACTCAAGACTAGTGCTAAGGAGAAAGATTAGGACTGAAAAAAAAATATATATATATATGGGAATCATCTACACAGAGATGATAGATTAACTCATGGAAGTGAATAAAATAAAATGACCAAGCAAAATTACTATAGAGTGGCAGTTCTCAAACTTTTTTTATCTTAGGGCTTCTTTATATTCTTTTAATATTCTTATATTATATTCTTGAAAATGATTGCGCATCCCAGAGCTTTTGTTTATGTGGGTTATGTCTATTTCTATTTGTTGTATTATAAAGAAAAACTGATATTTAAAAATATTTGTTAATTCACTTAACCCCATTATATATTAACATAAATAACATTTTTCATGAGAACAAAATAAAGCAAAACAAAAAACCCTATATCTCCTCCCCCCTCCCCCCAAAAAACTGGTGAGAAGTACGGCATTGTTTTACATGTTTTTTCAGATCTCTTTAATGGATGGTTTAACAGAAGATAGTCTGATTCCCAAATCAGTTTCTGCATTCAGTCTAAAGTAGTATTTTGTTTTGGTTGAAATGTATGAAAGAAATCTGGCCTCACACAGATATTTAGTTGAAAAAGGAAAGGAGTATTTCAATGGGCAAATAACATTTTATAATATGAAAATAATTATGATCCTATAGACCCCGTGAAAGGATCTTGGGGACTCCCAGGTGTTCACAGACTACAAGAAGCCCAAAACAGTTTTAGGGAGACACCTACGGTTAGTGGGTGTGATCCAGAGAAAGAACCAACAAAGACTGAAGAGGAACAGTAAGACAGATAGGATAAAAACAAAAGATGGTAGTGTAATTAAAACTTAGAGAGGAGAGAAAATTTGGGTGAAAGTGGCAGAGGTTACGGTGAGGGAAGGAAGGATAAGGATTGAGAAAAGGGTATTAGATTTGTCAATTAAGAGATCAGTGGTAAATCTGGAGAGAGGAAAATGTGGGAAGCTTGAGGAGAGATGAAAAGATTTGGAAGAACTATTGTAGTGAGTGGGCCACTTGAGATTATGTGACATGAATTTGTAGTGGATACAATCAGCATGATTTCATGATTTTCTCCAGCTCTGTTCCTCAGCACAGAGTAAGTATAATCTAAGTTTAGGATTTGGCAAAGCACAATCAATAATAGGAAAACAGTGTAAAGCACAAGGCCAACAACTTAGGCTGTATTCCAAAATTTCATTTTAAGTTGATTGCAGGTAATTTTAGACTCATTTTTCTAGAGAAATGATGAGATAAATAGTGATTGGGTTCTTGAGAGAAGGAACTATCTTTTACCTTTCTTTGTATCCCCAGAACTCTGTATAGTGCTTGCCACATAATAGATGCATAATAAATATTTACTGACAGACTACATTTAGCTCATTATATACCTAAATTCCAGCATTAATAATAGACTGGGCATTAATAAAAGAGGGGAAAATTTGCTTCAAGAACAATTCAATCAGCAAAGCACATTAAGGAAGGAGGAGGTGGCATTTACTATCACCAAACCTTTAGTAATCTCTTTCCTTCCAACTTGGATAGAGACAGATCAGGACCTTGAATCCAAGATCCTTGGGAAAAGCAGCTGTTTCTGGACCTTACCCCATTATGCCCCCCCAGCCCCCAGCCCTGGGCAATAAGGAGAGAAATCATTGTAGAGGGGCAAACCCAAGAGCCTCAGGATGGGCAGCACTGCCTCAGATGCTTCATTCTGCTTTCAGTCCAGGTATCGTGGGAGGAGTTGGGGTCTGCCAATTGATTCTTCAGATCTGACAGCGACAGCTACTGAAGATCCAGAAAAGAAAGTACTTGTCACCAAATCCCTGAAGTGCTGCTGTCAAATGGTTCAACATTAGAAGCTGATAGGATTTGATGAGTGGGAAGGGCATAAGAGATGATGTATTATTACTTGCTTTACCACTGAATTCCAAGGACCATGGGATTTTCCTATCTGACTTTCAGCTAAAAGCTCCTTTATGTGTTCTTTCCCAAATTAGAATGTGAGCTCCTTGAGATCAGGGACCACTTTACCTTTCTATTTGTATCCGTGGTGCTTTGCACATAGTAAATATGCTTCATTCATTCACACACTCAAAGGAAGAAAGGAAAGTTGTCCTGGCTTGGAAACTGAATCACCATTTAGTGTCTAGTATACAATACTGCTATAGATCACGAGGGCCATCTCCAGTTGTCCTGATAAATATCTTGCCACTGGACGCAGATGGCTCCAGAGGAGAAAGTGAGAGTGGTGACTTTACACAGCACTTCCTCACTTAAATCCAATTCATTGCAAGTCATGACATCACTTCCCTGATGTCATGGTCCTCTCTGAGAACAGAGGACAAACAACAATGTTCATTCATTCAAAGGAAGAAAGAGAATTTGTTCTGGCTTGGGAACTTAATCACCATCTAGTACACGATACTGCTAGTATTATACACAAAATTGCTGTATAGATCAATACATATTTGCTGAACTGATGACATTGTTTCTATAGGAAAAAAATATTCCATGGCATATGGTAAGAAGAGAATGAATTGGCTCCCTGGACTTTTTGATTTCCAAAGGAAACATATACCTGTGCCTAATGTGGGCCAGCCATTTCTATGAGTAATTCAGTGGTATTATAAGGCTGCTGCTTTGTCTTTAGGTAGAGCTTTACATATTCAAAAAGTTAATTAATTTGAACTATCCATGTTAAGATAATTATCTTTTTAAAGATAATTATCTTTAACAAAGAGGCAAAGAAATAGGAATAGAGCCATGATTAGAGTTTAATATTCTCTAGTTTACATCCATGTGCAGAAAAAGATGCTAACCTAAATTAGTGAGGGAGATTCTTTGTCCTAAAGTTCCTTACAGATAAAATCACATGTCCAGTATCTATCGTTATTTTTTTAGTTATACATAAAAACCATGAATGCTTTCATCAATAAATATTGGTGTAGTTATTTTTATGATGTTTAATAAATTTCAATAAATTCTTAATTTTATTTGAGCAAAATACAAGCTAAGTGTATATATATATATATATATATATATATATATATATATAAAAATGAGGATGGAAGTGATTTTGTTTTATTTTTTTTTAAAGTATTGTTACATAAAGTTTGGAAAACAATAAATTAAATGGTGGATCCTTATTCTACTTTCAAGCAATAAAAGGAATTTAGTGCTAAAGGAGGAAGTCAGTCAGTCATGTCTTCTCTAGTAGTGAGATTATTTCCTCCTCTCCCATTCTTCCATTGGTATAGGAAAGAATTAGGTATTTAAGATTTCTTTCCTATGATCAATGATATAAGAAAAGGAATTTTTTTGCAAAAGGTTTTCATTAGGTGAATCTGAATCAACTCTTTGTATATTTATCAAATATAATAATTTTCATAGAAAATCAGTAAAATGAGATTTAAACATTGTCTCAAAAATCATCAGTTATGTGATAGATGAGATACCTGAAAATAGCTTTCAAGTGACAGTTTAACATACACACATCATTAATTCTATGATAAGGAAAAGGAACCGCAAGAAAGCTATGCATATCATAACTTGGAGCATATGCTATTCAGGGTCCTGGGAATTCTACACTTGCCTTGAGGTCAAATTCTGGTGATAAAGATTAGGATGTTTTACATTTCCTCATTTCTTCAGGATTATTACATTAATAAAAGCCTCACAACCATTGCTATGGCCATTACGAGAAACATTACATCTGTCTTTACCATGATTATAAAGAATTTACCTTTCTCTTTCAAATATTTAAACATGGGGAACAGGCTTAAAAACAAGAAATTATAATTCCATGTGGTATATATAGTTTGTTTTTGAAAAGAAATGAAAGGGTTAAAAAAAAGTCCTAATAGTCATATGTCTTCAAAGTCATTAAGACAAGTTTCTCTTTAGTGCATCTGTCAATATTGTCAGATAACAGAGGGTCATCAGGTTGAAAGTACATGCCAAAAAGCTGAATCACTATTGGGGGAAGGCTTTTTAAACAATATTGCCATATTTATTGACAGCATCATCCTGGAACCTTTTAAAAGTACTCCCTTCCCCCCAAGTATGGTTTGTTTGTTTTTTGCTAGTTGTGGGTGAAGAGGACTGTTCTCTAAAAGGTTTCTAAATGATGTTGATGTTACAAAATATAGGATCATCATTTAACAGCCTTTTAAAGAGCAGTTCCCAGTGCAGTCTTTGTTAACAACTGTGGGAGGAAGGGACTATTTTTTGAAAGGCTTTTAGAGGATGTTGTTAAAAGAATATATAGTGACATCATTTAAAAGCCTTTTAAATAATAGTCTTCCTTCCCTCCCAATTGTAATGTCCTTGGCTTTCATTTATTTTGTACTGTAAGCCGAAAAATGGACATGCCAACATATTATTGGTTGTGGCAGGCATTTGTTGGATAGAAAATGATGCATTGCTTTTTAAAAGGTCAGTGTCCAGAAATAAATCCAATCCTTAAGGAAGATAGTAACATTTCCACACAGGATATGGTCCACCCACCTTCTCATCTACTTGCAGTACCTTTTGCTTGTTTCCTCTAAGTGTTTATTTAAGGTACCAGCCACCTGAGAGCAAAGTAAGGTTTACAAAAGTCATAACTAAATCATTACAATTCTCTATGTATCATGGATAAAAGCCTAACTTCTATTTGAATTATGCCACTAAAGCCAACTTTCCATCATATTTAAGGGAAAATCGAGTGTTTAGTTCCAGCTGACACTACGGACTATTCAGCATATTTACTTGTCCCCTATAAATTAAAACAAACAAAAATTCTCCTTCTTAAATTTATGTCATATGCAAAATACTTTGCTAAGGATGAGGATACAAAAATGAAATAACATAGACCCTAGTCATAAAGTGCTAACTATCTAGTTGGGAAAATAAGATGAACAGAAATAGCCACAATATAAATTAGTTTATTTAAATATAAAAGAGAAGTCCAAACAAGTAAATGTCAAAAGAGAACTCAAGGACTTCCTCTAGAAAGTAAGCTCCCTGAAAGAGGAATTGTTTCACCTTTATCTAGTATGGGGGCTTACACATGGAAAAGAGAATAAGCACTTAAATATCACCTACTATGAGCTAAATGCTTTACAAATCATTCCTTCATTTGATCCTCAGAACAACCCTGCTAGCTAAGTAATGTTATTAACCCCATTTTACAAATGAAGAAAATGAGGTAAACAGAGGTGATGTGATTTATCCAGGATCACACAGCTAGTTATGTGTCTGGGACTGGATTTGAACTCAGGTCTTCCTAACTCCACAAGTTTTCCTAATTCCACAAGTTTTCACTGCACAACCTTGCTGCCATTTATCAAGTAAATACTTAATAAATGCTTGCTGAATTGAACTGAATCCCAACTGCCTGAGATTAGGGAGTCCTCATGGAGAAGATTATATTGAAACTGAATTTTGAAAGGAAAGGACTTTTTGCAAGGTATTTGTGAGAGAAGGTTTGGGGAAGCAAAGGCATGAGGATGGAAGAAGGAAGGATAACTGAGATATTATGTAGGCTGGATTGGAGGCTCTGTTAGTTATGTGAGATCAGGCTCAAAAAATACCCTGGATCTATAAAATGATGTTGGATTTCATATCCTCTGAGGGCTCTTTTAACTTTACATCTCTGACCTGGTCTGTGAAGGCCCAGACTACCAGATTAGGAAGTATGTACTTTGATAGGCAATGGGGTTCTATATAGTATTTATTTCAAATTTACTTTAGCCCAACAGGTATAGAAAGGAAAGGAAATTCTAAGTTTCCTCTACATATTCAGCCAATATGAAAGATACAATAGATGAAGAGTTTGGAAATAAATGACAAATTTGGCATGGAGAAATACTACAGGGATATCTACTGGAGTATCTATCTGAAGAATCAATCATTTCATTCTTCAAATGGTGGAGCAACCAACAAAGAAAACTACCTTCTGGATCTCATCCTTGCCAGTAAGGAAAAACTGGTTGCTTATGGAAACTTTAGAGGAAATAACCTTTTCCTGTGTATTTTTTAAAAAACTTTTTAATAAAAACATTTGCACTTGAAGTATATCCACTAAGTTTTACTTAATTATAGCTAAAGAGCAATTAGGCTGTAGCTGTTTTTTCTTCTACTGGTTTTAGATGCCACCATACTACTACTACTACTACTACTACTACTACTACTACTACTACTACTACTACTACTACTACTACTACTACTACTACTACTACCACCACCACCACCACCACCACCACCACCACCACCACCACCTCCTACTAATTCACATGTGGTCTTATGGAAAGGTTTCTGATAACTGCTCTTCTGTTTGAAGTACTTGTTGGAAACCAGTTTCAGTGGCTAGATTCTTATCAGATGCTCAACCACTTTTAATTTTGTGTTCACTTAAGGGAAATTCTTGTTTATTTGGGGAATATGGGCTATATTTTCCATGATCTACAGGGGAAGCCTGAAACACTATTTGGAATCCTTGACTTGCTAAGTTTATGAAGAATCCAATTATGTCCAGGTGAGAGACTCCAGATTTTTTTGTCACATTCTGTATGCTGCCTGGAGGGACTGTGGGCCATTAAATACAAAATGATTACTATTAGACACGACTACTGATGATATCGTCCTTTTTAATAGCAAATTTTCAGCCTGAGGGAGCTTGGGTGCTAAGAGTGGCCTGTTGTTCCTCTTAGATTTCTACAGGTAGCTGAAAACATGACAGAAAACAAACACCCACCCACCTCTGGTCTCCCATACAGGATCTCCAGTAGTAAATATTATTCCTTTCTTTGCTGCTATAATACCTTTGTCCTCCAGGATGGGATGTCTTTAGAGAGATGGTTCATTTAATCTACTCAATTTTAGAACTTGTGATATATAACAAGAGGACTCTCAGATCCAATGATCTAAAATTCTACATGGGAAGTCAATCTATGAATGATTGGCAGTTCTCAAAAATTAAGTTCAGAAGATACAAAGTACAATAATTTCAATGTGAAGAAAAATGAGTTGTCTAAGAGACCAATGTGGATATACAAGGGCATTATCAATCATCTTAGAATTTCAATACGAGGTGGGCCAAAAGGCCCAAATATTTAATAACTCCTTTATTTTTAATTTATAATACCATAGGAAATGAATTTATATTACATGTGAAAAATCAAATCTTGTAAATGGCAAAAACTAAAGAAAAAAGAATTTTCAAAAAGTTTTTAAAACATCAGACTCCCTCGTGACTTTTGGCCCACCCAATACATGCAGAGAAGAAAGAAGTAGGGTGGGTAACTGAAGATGAAAGCAGAAGTTTAGGATTTGGAAAGCATTTTCCTCACAAGCCTTTGAGGTAGCTAGTGCAAATATGATTAAGAAAGCTATGAATCATCTCTACCTTACTATGAATTAGCAGAATCAAGTAATTTCATCCTAATCTAATAACTAAACATACAGTCTGCTTTTAACTATATCACGTCTGTGTAAGGACAAGTTCTTTAATGAGTCCCCAAGCTATAGCTGACATTCCCAATGCAGAGGGCTCTGGATGAATGTACTGAACCCCGTGCCTTTTCTGTATGTTAAAGACTTTCAGACACTTAAAGTACGTCAGGTCACAGCTTGAAAGATCCCATGGGAATGCGGCAGAGTTTGTTAGTTAATTTTATGAGAGAAGGTAGTACTTACAGATGCTTTCACCTAAAAAAAGTACTCTCCCTCATCAAAAAAACCAAAAACAATATCAAGTCAAATCTGCAGATGACCCAAGTTTAGGGAAGACAGCTATCCATATCCAAAACTGTGGCAAAGCTAATAAAATGAAATCTAACAGGAATAAACGATTAGTCCTACACTTGGTTTTGAAAAATCAAGGCAGGGTAAGGTATGAATGATAAAGTAATAAATTAAAAATAAAATATTTAATTCAAAACCTATTTCTCTCAACATCAGTGCTTCTGACAGAAGTTAAGTAAAAATGGTTAAAGCTAAGAAGAATGACTGCCAACTATGAGGTAGTTATCTTCATTATAAAAATACTTATTCAGTACCAACTGCTCTTATACCTTTCCAGCTTCACTGTACTTTGGTGCCCTTCTTGCAATCAAGTGATCCAGTCAAAATGGCCTTTTCTCTGGTCATCACACACAGTACTCCACCTGTCATCTTCATGACTTTGTGCTGGCCGTCCCCTGAGCTTGCTTGCTACATGCTTCCTTCTTGTCTCTATCCAAGAATCCCTCCCCCCCTTCAAGATGTAGCTGCACAGCCTCTTCCTTATGTGAGGCCATTCCTGATACTGACGGCATGTTTCCTTCCTCCCAAGTGACCTTTTATTTCACTCGTGAGTAGTTTGGTTTTTTTTTTTCTTTTTGGTGTTGTCTCCCTCATACCAAGGTGAGACCCTTGAAAATAAGGACTGCTTCATTCTCTGTACTCCTTATCCCCAACAAACAGCACAATGCCTGATTCACAGCAAGCACTTAATGCTTGTTGGTCGAGTGATTTTAGGGGATATCTGGACTGGGGGATGGAGAGACATTAAATATCTACTGAATATTTTGATAGGTACCGATACAGACACAATAAATGACATGGTTCTTGCCCCTGAAGAGTTTATAATGTACTCTTTCAAGGTGGAGCAAACTAGAGCTAATCTGAAAAACAATTTCAGTGAACTGGGAAAAGTGCTGGTTTTAGAGTTGGGAGAGAACTGGATTAAAATCTGGCCTTCCAAGTTTATGTAGCTATCTGATCTTGGGCGAGTCATTTAGTTTCATTCATATATGCTTTCTTGTAGTCCTGCTCTCCCTGCTTGTGTGAGCTTGACAAGCCATTTAACTCCCTGTGCTTTAGTTTCCTCATTTGTAAAATAAGGGGTTGAATTATATGATCTCCATCTCCTCTTAGCTCTAGCCTGTATCTTCTCTGCAAATCTGTTTCCACATTTGCAAAACGGGAATAGCATCTGTAATACTTAACTTGTAGAGCTGTGATATAGATCAAATGAGATAAGGAATCTGAAACACTAGGTGGATGTCAGCTATCGTTACTATTATATGTTTATGCTATGATTAATAATACTGTTTTGTTATCTGCTGATGTCCAAATATCTTCACCATCAGCCTTAAATCTCAATCATTATTATTGTTCATCATAACTTATTTCTTATAATAACAAGAATACAAAGGATGGGAGAACTATTTCATTAAGACCTTATTAAAAATGCACTTACTATTTTGAAGATTCCCTCATTCCTGTTAGTACAAATTAGTTCCTGAATTAGATAGTACATATAAAAGAACATCATATAAAGGCTATAACATGTAAAGGGCAGCTAGGTGGTACAGTGTATATAGTGCCGGGCCTGGAGTCAGGAAGACCTGAGTTCAAATCTAGCTTTAGACACCAACTGTATGACCCTGGACAAATCACTTAACTTGGTTTGCCTCAGTTTCCTCATCTGTAAAATGAACTGGAGAAGGAATTATACTCCAGTATCTTTGCCAAGAAAACATCAAATGGGGTCATCAAAAGCTGGACAGGACTGAAAACTGAACAACAATAACATATAAAGGTATTATTATAATTTTCTTAGAAAACACGAACAAGCATTATATATGATGAGATGAGGCAGGGGGCCTGTAATGAGGGAAGGGGGTATTCAAATGAATGGAATCACTAATCTAACAATGAGTCCTGAGGAGTTGATGAAATATAGGATATGAGTTTCAAGTGCATGGTCAAGGAGAGAGGAGTAGAAAGGAATAGAAGGGGAAAAAAGGAACAATCTGAACATACCAGGCCAGGGAAAAAATGTCTGTAGGATGGCCTAGGTAAGGAATGTTGGGAACAGAAAGGGAGCACACGCTGAAGAAAAACTTCACAGTTTTGCCTAGGCCCAGGTCGAAATCATTCTCTGTACATCATCAGCTTTATTGATTCAATTTCCTTTCTATATCCACTAACTCTTCAGCTACCTGTAATTTGTTTTCCGTCATTAGTTTACTAAAATTATTGATACCAATAACCACATAGTTTCTAAATCTAATGACCTCCTCAGACACTTAACACTTACTAGCTGTGTGACCCTAGGCAAGTCACTTAACCCCAACTGCCTCACCCAAAAATAACTAACTAAAAATTTTAGGGGCAGCTAGGTGGCGCAGTGGATAGAGCACTGGCCCTGGAGACAAGAGGACCTGAGTTCAAATCCAGCCTCAGACACTTAACACTTACTAGCTGTGTGACCCTGGGCAAGTCACTTAACCTCAATTACCTCACTAAAAAAAAATAATAATAAATCTAATGACCTTTTCTCAGCCTTCCATCTTCTCTATCTCTGCACTATCTGGGAATATAGACTTGAACCCTGCCCCACTCCCACTCCTCAGAAAAACATTGTCTTTTCCCAGCTTCTCTGACACTACTCTCTCCATGTCCTATCTGACCAATCCTGACCATTATCTACCAAATCATTGCTGTTGCTACTCTAGTTTCCAAGCTGAAGCATCAGAGATCATGCCTGGAAGGAGTTAAGTGATTCAGTCATGCTTTCCTTGGGACCATGTCTTTTTATCTTTGCCCTGCCTCAGAATATGTACCCTTTCCTTTCTGATTTCCAGTTTTTCCCCTCTGAGAATGACAATATAGAATATGGCATACGTAATGAACTGCCCTATTTTTCTAGTCACCACTTTTAGGACTTCCTTGACTCTAACTCTCTTCCCTGCCCATCACTTCTCCATACACATTTTTTTTTCACCATTAGAATATAAGCTTTTTAGTAGGAAATTGAGAAAAAAACCCTTTGTAGCAAGTTTCTCATTTTTAAGATCTATAGTGAACTAGCTGAAGTTTATAAGACCAAGAGCCATTTCTCCAATTGATATATGGTCAAAGAATATTAATATGTAGTTTTCAGAGGAGGAAATCCAAACTATCAATAGCCATATTAAAAAAAAAAGTTCTGAATCACTAATGGTTAGAGAAACAAATATTTCTGAGGTACCATCTCCTATCAGATCAGCAAAATTAAGAAAAAGGAAATATGCCAAATGCTGAAGGGGCTGTGGGAAAATGTACATTAACACATTGCTCATGGAGTTGTGAACTGGTCCAGCCATTCTGGAAAGCAATTTGCAACTATGTCCAAAATCTATTAAATCATGCATATCCTTTGACCCAGCAATATCACTACTGAGTCTGCACTCAAAGAGATCCAAGAAAAAGTACAAGGACCCATATGTACAAAAATACTTATAAATAGTTCTTTTGATGGTAGCAAAGAATTGGAAACTGAGGGGGTGCTCATCAATTGGGGAATGGCTGAATAAATTATGGTATGTGTATATGGCAGAAGTCTATTGTGCTATAAGAAATGATGAAGGGGATGGTTTTAGAAAAACCTGATATTTGTATGAACTGATGCAAAGTGAAGTGAATAGATCCAGAACAATTTCTATAGTAAGACAATACTATAAAGACAAACTCTGATCAACACAATGGAACCAACCACAGTTCCAAAGAACTCAGGATAAAGCACGCTATCCACCTCCAGAGAGAACAGGGATAGACTCAAGAATAGAAAATTAAGCAAATGGGGAAATGTGTTTTGCTTGACTATATCTACTAGTAACAGGTTGTTTTTTCTTCTTACTTTCTCAATGGATGGGAAGGTGGAGGTGGAATGGTAAGAATTTGGAAGTGAAAATAAAATACAATTTAATTTTAAAAAGAATGTAAGTTCTTTGATGGCAGACACTCATCTGCTTTTTATCTGTATCCCCATCACTTGGCACAGCTGTTGGTGCTTAAGTAAGCACTTAAATGCTTTCAATTAATTCAAAGTATCCTTATTTGGTTCCTCTTACAATTTCTCTCTCCAACCCCACAAAATATGGCAGAATTTCTCTTTCCACATTCTCCTTTGGCCATCTCACATTATTCAGTTCCATGCCTTCAATTATAAACTGCTAGGAGAAAACTTAAGGAAATCCAATAGAATTACAGTAGAATTAATAGGTCTTTCTAACTGATAGAATCTTGGCAGATATTGGAACATGAATCAGATGATTCTAAGATGTGGAGCTTTGGGAGCTAGGAAAAAGGTGATGCCATCAATAGAAACAGAGAAGTTGGGAGGAAGAGGAAGTTTTTTTAGGGGAGATGCTGAATTCAGTTTTGGCTAGAGAGGATCACGTACAATTCTACTGGAGCTGTTCCTTCCTCTATTTTTACACTGCAATCATCTTAGCCCCTGCCCTTTACCACTCCTTGCCTCCAGTCTATCATCTCTCCAATTCATCTTTCATTTTGCTGCCCAAGTGATGCCCTATTGTTTTTAACCATTCCTCTGCTTGAAGATATTCAGTGGCTCACTGTCTTCCTCCTCAAACTTTCTCTTAGTATTTTATCTGGATCTCTCCTTTATTAGTCTCACATTTTATTTTGTACCATATTTGTCTGTGGGCCTGATCCTTACTGTTACACATTAAAGACACTGAAGGCAGAGATGATCATTTTGTACCACTGTAATTTTAGTGATTAAAAGCAGGGTCATAGACTGCATGCTGAATTTAATTCAATCTCTTGGGCTTCTTAAATATTCTATACAATGTAAACACTCTGGGCAAGTTTGCATATATTTCCAATTGTAACCACTGGTGTAAACAATGTAGGTGGTACTAATACAATAAAACATATATAAACGGGGCAGCTAGGTGGCGCAGTGGTAGAGCACCGGCCCTGGATTCAGGAGTACCTGAGTTCAAATCCAGCCTCAGACACTTGATACTTACTAACTGTGTGACCCTGGGCAAGTCACTTAACCCCAATTGCCTCACCCAAAATAAATAAGTAAATGAATGAATGAATGAACGAACGAACAAATAAATAAATAAATAAATACATATATAAACAATACTTGGCCTCTATCTAAAATACAGGGTCAATAATACCTATCGACAAATAAGAAATAAAAGCCAATCTGTGCTAACCTACCACATTTTATTAACAATGGGGAAAAAAGGAGGCATTTTTTGTTGGAAGCCATACCACTAGAGTTTGTTGTTGTTGTGGTTGCTGTATCTTTCATGCACAAATCATCGAATCACTATTTTAGAGGGGACTTAAGGGGCCATCCAAGTCAATGTCACCTCTCCCCATCCCACATATGAGGTCAAGTGCCCTGCCCAAGGTAACACTGGGAGTAAGAACCAAGATTATGACTGGAGGCTGTCTGACCCCAAATCCAGTTGACAGAATAAGTTGAACAAATCCTTCAGCAGACAATTTGAAGTTGCCTAAATTCTACCCATATTTTCCAAGTTTACAAGGAATGTGGCAAACAGACTGACAGCTACTTAACTAACTGGCTTTAGAGGACAGAAAGAAGGAATTTTTATCCAACTACCAATGTTTTATGATAACCAATTTCTAGAGCTGAATAAGGATTCTGCATTGATTCCTTTTATCTGATAATTCTGAATTAATCCATATGTATGTATTAAGCTGTATCACTATGTGCAAAACGTAGTTCTGAAAAATAGGACAAATTATAATAAGATATAAGAATTATGGCTCTCACTTCCTTTTTCAAAAATTTTCTCCATCAGAAATGTCTGATCTTCTTCAAGTGGTAGCATGTCTTCTTTATACAATAAAAGGAACCACTTTCCCTGAGAGAACCTTTTAAAAGGAAAAGGCTGGATGCCCAATACTGGTAGGTTGATTTTTTTTCCCCTCTGAGTCCTTGTGGTCAGCAGGATATAATGAGAGACTACTCCAGAAGGTCTCAGAAATTAAAACTTTATTCTCTACTCCTGCCCCCCCCCCCCCGCCCAATTCTTTAACTACTAAATCAACTAGGAAAATTCAGCTTATATATAGGGAAATGTGAACGATAAGTTTAAACAATCAATAGTAGGTTCTGGTAGTCTTTGTGGGAATATGAATATTAAATATCATATACTGAGCTAAATATATTCACAATTTATTTACAGTACAACTTTCTTCTTGCAGTTAAGCAAACTTTGTCATGGGAACATCATTTGGTATGACCCCATGGAAACAAAGTGAACACTTATTAACACATTTTCTGGCACGTGTCGTGTCTCTGTCACTAAGCAATGTCTTAATTTCAAATCCTTGTGTAAAGTCACCGCTGTGACAAGCACTGTCAGTGCTCAGGGTCTGTATGACGCTTCAAACTGCCTATTATCACCCATTGACAAACTCGCCATTTTATGAAGAGCCCCCTTGCACCCTGACTTATCCTTTGTACCCAGAGTAAATAACTAACAATTCATTTTCTAACCTTGACTTTTGAGTCCAGCCTTTCCACCCTTCTCTTTTTTTCTTCTTCCTAAACAAGTGACAAAGAACAAGGAAGCTGATTGAAGGGGTCCATTATGTATCAACTTAAAGAAAGGCAAAGTGATTGATGAAACCAGCAGTCACCTTCACTGCTAGCTACTGCACCTGTATCCTTTTTGTCAAATGACCTGAAAATCCTGCTGACAGTTTAACATTCACTACAAGGATACACAGTATAGGACTAGAGTTTTCAATATTTTTATTTGCACTGGAACCTTCAGGGGTTTAATTCAGAAACTAAAGATATTTCACAAATTTTCAAGTCTTTTATTTACCTCTTACATTTTCTCTGACTTCTGTCAAGTTGCTTTTCAAAATACCCTCCTGAGACAGGTAAACTAGAGGCTCACTTCAGGCTTTACTACTGTTGTTAGTAAAGAATCTGATTGTTTTCTCAGCAGGATTTCCCAGCTGGGTGATTCAAGAAGCACAATTAATTTCATTGCTGGAGAAGGAATTATTATCTTCCAGTCTCCCTAGGGGAAATAGTCAATGTTAGTTTTAAACTTTTTTCTTTTCAGAAATTAATAGTCAAGAAGCATGTTCACAGTAAGTTAAAAGCCTTTCTGTAATATTTAGTTACGTTTGCTTCTC